>NC_072731.1:41674776-41834776 GCF_026930045.1 Uloborus diversus
ATCTCTACAGTATCAAAGTAGTGGGTTCCCCAGAATATTCTTCATGTGACTTTAAACAATTCCATACTTTTGAACATTTAAAAATCTATATTGTGCTGCACAATTTTGAAGACACTGCTAAAAAGTTTTGAGGAACTCGTGAACTAATGGCTAAAAATAATGTAATTTGTAAAATAAATAACAATTTGAAAAACTTTATGAAAAAAACTAGTTAATAAAAACATGATTTAATAAATTTTTTAACCAAAACATTTAATAGCCTATTTTTGCATAAATATGTAAATATATTTTTGAATATAAATACAAGTACTCAAAGCTACCCTTCCTAAAAAAAAAGTATAACTTTCGTTGCAATTTTATACCAGGAAATGTTTTCCCGAAAGAAAAAAAACTATACTGTGCAAATAAATGGTAAACTTAAACTATGTACAGTAGGATAATATTTTGTTGTTGAATGCGCTTAAAAGGACGCCTGCCCAAGTTACTGCTCTTGAAAGAATTTAATAATTAAAACTCATGTCCAATTAATTCTGAAAAATAAATTAACTTCCACGTCCAAAGCACAAAATGGTATTTCCCTCTGCAACGCAAAAAAGCATGGAGTTATTTTTACATAATTTAACGCTGCATCAGCACTTTAGTTTGGAAGATTAATTACTCTATACTGTCGTATAAAACTTTTCAGTTTAATCGCATTTTCATTTTGCAGTTCTTTGTACAGCATTGAGTTTCAACTGAGGATTTATGTTACAGTGCAAAACCTTTTGCTTGATTTTACTTAATTGTTGAGGATGGCAGAAATAAGCGTTGAAGAGGGAAAAGAAAAAAAAAAAAATTATTTTTTTTTTTAACTTAAATATCAAATTTCATCCCTTTTTTGTGTAGCCTCTGATTCTAATATGCTCTTGTGAATGAAAAGTTAATAAATGATTTGTTAAAAAACTTTTTTTAGCCGCAAGGTAAAGAAGTGGAAACAAATATTACGATTTTTTTGGAAACTTACATTAACTAGAAGAATCTTAGGTTTATATGTATTTTATAAATGCTTTAGTTTTCAAGTGTTAAGTTTTTGGAGAACATAAACCACGTTTAACAATTCGTCAAATATCTCAAAATTAAAAAAAAAAAAAAAAAAACTATGTTATTGAAAACAAAAAGCGTCTTTTCCAATTTAAGATATTTAAATTGGCTCATATTTAAAAATAAATAAAACTGTGATTGTTAATTACTTTTAATTCATATCTTGCCATTTTACAATGTCTATTAAAACTACTTTATTACGACAAGTGAAGATTGACATACGTTGTGAGCCTGAGTTTTTTATATTATGCTAGTCAATCAATATATATTTAATTCAAAAATTACTTGATGATGCTAACTTATAATTAGGAAGAAAAAAAAAAGGTCAGGTGGGGTTAAATAACCATAAAGTTGAATATTTACGACTTCTCTAAGTTACACTTCTGAAAGCACGTAAAATATTTGATTTAAATATATATATATATATATATATATATATATATATATATATATATATATATATATATATATATATATATATATATATATATATATATATATATATATATATATATATATATATATATATATATATATACAATTACTTGCTCGAAGAGAAAATAATTTTCATTCGTTTGGCAAAACATCTGTTTGTATTTTGCTTATTTTATGCCTATTATTGATATATTGAGAAAATTAAATACGACCAATGGAAAAACTGATAACACAGACACATTACTGAACAGTTTTATTAATCCTTTCATAGTTTAGAGTGAGTGTACGCAATTTCGTACGCACTATACGGTTGAATATTGGCTGACCCAGTATTTTGGCGAAGTTATTTTACACTTTATCTACAACAGCACATTCTGGAACAGTGTTTTTCAATCATCATCTCATTCATCATTTATTGAAAGTATACAAGATTTGAAGCTGACAATTATACACACATTTGTTTTATAAACTTTCTGCCATTGTGCCTGACTCGTATCCAACAGCCAGCATATAATTGTTTTTGTATGTTTCTATTCGAGAGGCAGCGGACAACATTGATTTAGTATCATGGCAAAAAGGAAACGCTCCAGAATCAGCAATGACCCTTTACCAATATGACTTTTTAAAACTTGGAATAAATGGATTAAAGATTAAATCTTCAAAACCGCGGGACAAAAACAAGCATTGAGCAATTTCTTTTGGGCTTAAGCTGACGAAGACTTTGCTGAGGAGAAACGAGTTGTTTTTATTTCTTCTATCTCCAAAAAATGTGTTCTTCTCGTATTTCAAGGAAAAAAAAATGTGCTGTTTTAGTTCTATATTAGTGTTATGCTTTAAATATTACTTTACTCTTGGCCTGGGGGTGGGGGCGAGGGCAACACCACCATTGACTTCGGAACTCGCGTTTGGCTTAAAGTAGTCGAGAAAAGTGCTGAATCCTATCTCTAAACGTGGTTCGGAAATTCGATAAAATTTACAGTATCATGTGGCACTATTAATTAAGAAGAACGCATAAAGCTTCCCCACTAAAAAGGATCTCAAAAAAAACTTAAAAAAAAAAGTTGAGAAAATCTGTAGGTATTTGGCCCACTTCATAAGCCTACATCTTAAGAAAATCTGCAGACTGAAGATCTCTAGATTTTCTGCAGAATGTTCTGAAGTTGAGAAAATCTGAAGGTATTTGGCCCACTTTTAAGCCTAAATCTTAAGAAAATCTACAGACTTAAGATCTGTAGATTTTCTGTAAAAAGCTCTGAAGAAAATCTTCAAATTTTTATTCTCAAGGTTTTCTTAGAATATATAGGCTTAAAGTGGGCCAAATAACTTGAGATTTTCTGAAGGTGGGCGTTTCTGAAGATTTTCTTTAAAAATTAATTTTTCAGAAATTTTATTTATTTATTTTGAAAAATACAGTAATTAAGAAAATCTTAGAACTCTTTCGGCTAAAACATAGTTCCAAATGATTTGAAACTCCCTAAAAATTGCATAATGATAATTTATTTAATCTAGATTTGATTATGTGCGTAGATCATTCAAATAAAAGCTTAAGAAGCATTTGAAATTTCAATCTACATACATGAGATGCTGTCATAACAAAAATTTCCTACCAGAAATAACTTTGAATGTAGTACTTAAAATTAGTTCAGAAGAATAAACCTAGAGTTTTTTTTTTTTTTTTTTTCATTGTGCTTGGCAAAAACAGATACCTTGAAATAAGATTTTTTAATTTAGACTAAAATGTGTTCACCGTACTGATGTAGGACAGCGTAGACAATGTGTTTTTAATTCATTGGTGTTATGAATAGGATACACTTTTTTTATATCTTGTAGATGGTACTAATTTTTTTAGGATAATGGTCATAAGTCAAGTATTTCAAATATAAATTGACAACAGAAATCCCTTCTACTTCAAGAACAGTTAGCTATACTGTGGGAAATTTTGTTGTGAAAAGTATTTCATTGGCTATTTGAGAAGTGGTATGCACCTGAATATTTTTCCAATCAGAGTAGGAAGAATATAATTTAATGGGAAGATAGTAACAACCTTGAAATAATTTTATTTTTTTTACATTATAATATATATTTGCTCTACTCTGATTTTGAAAATATATTTACTGTCGGCCCTGCTTAATTGAATACTGTCAGTTCCAAGAAATATTATTTGATTAAGCGGGGAAACACTCTTTATCATACCAAATTGACATTATTTGTCTTAAAACGTAATAATAATGAATCAATAACTATATAATGGAAGTAATGTTTTTGGTAAAAATATATTGAAACAAGCTAAGTGAACGACAAAATAATAGGTATAATAATTTTAAATATATATTAGAAGGGCGCAAGGAAAAAAATGCAACTTACAACCTCATCTGTTGTATGCGAAAAATATAATTTAATATTTTTACATGAATAATTGTTCATACGTAATTAATTTTTAAATTATTTAAAAAACTTCTTAGTAAAATATTGTGAAAGCTGATCAATATTGTTCGATTAAGCGACGATCTTTGACAATTCCTCAGTGGGGATTTCAGTTCCAAAAGGTTTTATTCATATTTGGGGTATTTGTTTATCCGTTACCCGTTTAAGCGGGGCTGGCAGTATATATAAGAATACACACACAATATAAATTTTTTGTTCTGATATGAGATATTTAGCATCAACTCTACACTTCTGAGACTTAATTGTGCAACAATTTCTTTATTCCTAAACACATTTAAATATATATTACTGTGAAAGCTTTAAATAAGAGAATGTTGACTTTCACCGTCTCATGTGGACAGTTGCCAGATATTTCAAACTTTTAGTTTCATGTAGAGTGAAAGTTTGGAAACTCGACTTACGGATAACTCGACTAACCTGGTAGCTCAACATCTATTTTCCTTATGGTTGGCTCAATGCTAATTTCAATGGGCTAAAATCTCTCTAACTTGACGCACATTTTCAGGAACCCCTATAAGTCAACATCCAATTGCTATTCTAGTCCACAATTTTTTCTTTCAACATTTTCATACTGACCTTTTCTCAGAACCTTATGCAGTGATTTCTTGGTCAGTCAATCCTTTTCTGGGAAGCTCTTTTAGAGAATTCCATTTTTATCCAGGGGAGTCAGCCACCACTCTGTGCTGTTAGTGCAATTCTAAAAGGCTAAGGTAAGATAAATGTCCTCTAGAGAAAGGTGGCACCGTGACATGTTTTTCAAATAAGGGTGAGCAGGACTTTATCTTAAGACGTGGCTGACAAGAATCTGTTTTATCTCTTTAAAAAAAATAATAGCGAATTTATTATGTACTTTTTAAAAAATAAGATTATTCATTTACTGGAATAAACTTTCATAATGTGAATGTTAAGCATTTGTAAGTGACGAGGCTTCAGAGTAGAGGGAAAAAATGACCGGCCCTGACTCTGGGAATTTTAGATCCTTAGACTCCGACGCCACTAGCAGTGGCAGAGCTGCAGGTTTTGGGAGAAAATGACCGACTCAGACTCTTGAAGTTTTAAAACTTTGACTCTTTTGCCACAAAATATGTCAGTCATTGATTCCGCAGCCCTGGTAAGTGATACAGAAACTGTTTAGGAATTACAATTATGGAACCTCCGTAAGTTGACTTCTGCTTCAGTCGACATGTTTTCATGTTCCCTGGGGGTGTGAATTCACACCTGACTGACAAGAATCTTTATTATCTCTTTTCAAAAATTATGGATTTATTATGTACTTTTCGAAATAAGAAAATTCATATACTGGAATTAGTTTCCATGATGTAAATGTTCAGCATTAGAAAGTGACAGGGCTGTGGTGTAGGGAGGGAAAATGACCGACTCCGACTCGGGAAATTTCATACCCTTAGACTACGACTCTGCGAGCAGTGGCAGAGTTGCGGGCTTAGGGAGAAAATGACTGACACTTGAAATTTTAAACCTTCGACTCCTGAATCCTACTCTTTTGTCCTAAAATCTGTCAGTCTCTGACTCTGCAGCCTTGGTAAGTAAAAGTGATACATAAACTCTTCAGGAATTAAAATTATGGAACCTCAGTAAGTTGACATCCGCTTGAATCAACATGTTTTTAATTTCCCTTGGGGTGACGAGTTATGAAGCTCCACTGTATATATATTCAGTGATGTTCCCATCAATTTTTCTGAGGTTATACTTCCAGTAATCCATTACCCACAATTGGTGTACATGATCATATACATAGTATATTATAATATAAAATTTATGCAATTTGAGGGTATACTATATGTCTAAAAAATGTTTGTGAGTATACGGCATATATGAAGTATACCCTATGGGAACACCACTGTATATATTTCAGTAGCGTCACTACAAAGAGCGATGTTTAATCATTCAAATTTTAGCGAAAATAGAGCACTATATTGCAGGGAGGGAGAGGTTATTTTGCATGTGTAGACTATATACTTCCTTTAATCATAAACCTAAATTTTATCAAATTTTTAGATCAGACAAGATAAACAATAATAATGTAGGGCAATCACATGTGTTTATGTATGCAGAAGCACTGAAAATCATGCAAGTGCAGGCTGCTACATTTAGAGTTTTGAAATCCATGACTTAAATTACAACTTTCCATGACTCATGAGTTACAATTTCGTAGAAAAAACATGCATTTTTCACAAGAATACCAAAATTTAGTATTTTGTGAAAAATAAAATTTCAACCACATGAACTACAGTTAGCACATTAAATTAAAGGGAAATGTAATGAGCTGAACTACTACTGAAACTAAAAAATAGAAATAATAAATTTCATGAACATTTTCTGGTTTTCAACAAATCATACAAAAATTAGGTAGGAATTTTCATGAAAGCAAATTTATTATTTTTTCCTTGAAATATCTGATATAATACACAATAATCTCTCAATTACTAAAAATACTGATTTTACAAAACAAAGGAACCTGCTAAACTGGTTTTATTTACTGCATTTTTTTTTTTTTTGAAATTTATTATTTAAAATATGTTATTTTAAGAACAGAGAAAGACGCTAAGATTTAATTCATTTGAAAGCTAGCAGTTTTCTTTTTTAAATGCATGACTATCAATAATTTACTAATTACTAAAATCAAGTTCAGAATCAACCAAATGAAATAAATAAATAATCAGAATAAAATAAACAATTAAATTAACTTACCAACTTGATCAACAAAATTTTAGGAAAACCTACAAATATTTGAAACATTCTTCATGTTGTGTAAACTACATTTCCACACTTATGAATAATTTTAGATAAGAATTACCCGAGCTTCCCATTTTCTATCAACATTTTTTACATGTTCCAAACGGGCAAGTGGTAATGGTGTATTTTGACCCTATAATGAATATGCATAGATATTACAGAGGCACATGTGCGCACATACATTTGCTGTAGATATGTGCATTGCCTGATAATTGTTAATTAATATCCATACTAAGTACTATCTTCAAAATAGGTAAATTAATGCAAAAAATTCCCCTTTTGCTGTCATGGATATATGATTGGAAAAAAAGCCAATGGGATTGTCATTTATTTTCATCTTTCAATTGCATATTGTTTTTCATTCCTGCAGATATTTTTGAATTTTCAGCGTGATGCTTGATGTGATTAAGTTCTTTTCTTACTGTAAGAATAAGTTCTTGGCTAATGTGAAATTTTTGAAAATCAACTCTTTTCGTGCTTTGAAAAAGAGTGCATAAATAGGATATTATGAAAGTAGAATCAGAATTAAAATTTTAACATTTTTTAGCAATATATTTTTACCTTTTAAAGCATAAAGTAGAAGCATTCGTATGTAAAAGAGATACAGTAGAGTCTCAGAACTGGATAACTTGGCAGACTCGCAGAAACACATCGAGTAGGGTGAAAATACTGTTGTTAAACCCCATTCCCGAATTCCTGGCATTTCCAAATTTGGCCACCGTTTAGTCAACATTAGGATAAGTTTTTTGACTCTGCTGCACACGGTACTTGCCGCAATTGTGCAAAATCTAGGAATGTAGTGATTTCATAAGCAGTGTGCATTTTAGGAGCACTAATATAAAATAAATTATCCCCTCATACAAGCTGATAAGAAAATCTTGTTTTTTTTTCTTATTTTAAATGCATTTTAACGCATTAGACAAAACAAAGCTTTCGTAGAACTTTCCAACTTAAAAGGAGTTTATTCGAGATATAGAGAACTTTGTATTGAAAAAACTAAATTATTTTAGGACTGAGTGAAATCCTCGAGATAAAGAAATATTCGAGTTGTAAGGCTTCGTGTTATCGAGAGTCGACTGAATAGGACACCTTTGATCATGCCTGAATCTGTAACTTTTGTGCCCCTAACTGTCCACCAGAATATGCTATGGCACTAATGGTCACTGCCGTTTTAGAGGCGTGCCCCCCCCTTCCCCACATGACAGGTACGTTAATTCGGGCCTGCCTTTGAAGACATTACGGTAGAGAACGGAGGGGGGGGGGGAGTACACTATTACGTAAGTTTTGAGGAATGGAAGTTAAAAATTTATCTGAGATGATCTTCCAAGATGTTACAAGGCGGAGGTTTGCGAATTTATAAAAGGGTAAATATCTGAAATCAATCTATTCCTCCTTCTTAATTCGCACCTGCAGAGAATACAAATTAAAAAATTTGGGGCAGTCTCGAAAAGTTTCACAACTGTCACAGAGGAAGAAAATAGATGCTATCTCGGCAATGGGATCCAAGACAGAAAAAAAAAATTGATTTTAAGTAGAGACGTACCGAGTAACACTTTGGCCGAGTACCGAGTACTTGGCCGAGTACCCAGTTCCAATTGTGTTTTAAGAAATACCACTGACACACACATGACGAATTATGAACTGATTGGAATAGTAGTATAGACCTCCATGTCCAAATAAGTTTTTAAAACAAAATTCCAGCTGAAATTTAATTACGCATTTTTTAAAGTAAAAATAAAAAAATACATTAAAGGTAGGATTAATCAAGTTGGAATTAAAACCAAGCATATCAATCTATACTTCTAGTCCGGCAAACAAATAATTTTTTAAAGCAAATGAAACAACGTTAAAAGCACAAACGTGCAAGAGCACTGCAGACACGTCAGTGACGGCTCCTCACTATGGGCCGAGCCCACCCGGATAAATTGTGCATAGTTGGATTATATAATAATGTCTTTTTGTGTTTCAGTTTTAAATAAAATCAGGCATGAAACTGATTTTAAATTTCTAGCACTCTGCTAATTACTAATATAAGAAAAAAGTGTTCCTTTTCTGTTGACTAGCGACAGCGCTTTAAGAATGATCCTTCAGGCCATTTCAACAACGGCCCACAACTTAACCAACCGCGAGCATTACGAAAACGGCAAGCGACGTCACCCCGAACGATGTGTATGGGCCGGCTCCCTTCCTCTCCTTCGAAAAATATCTTCATCCAATAGCAATAGTAGAAGCAGTGGGGGGAATGTGTCTCATCTCGCGTTGCTTATACAATGTTTCAGTGAGGCAAAGGGCAGAAATTTCGAAGCCCA
Organism: Uloborus diversus; assembly: GCF_026930045.1. Classification (NCBI taxonomy): domain Eukaryota; kingdom Metazoa; phylum Arthropoda; class Arachnida; order Araneae; family Uloboridae; genus Uloborus; species Uloborus diversus. The sequence continues at coordinate 41,683,800 of NC_072731.1, forward strand.
CCCCACGGGGAAAGGAAAAGTTCTTGCATTGCTTTCTCTCACTCTCTCTTTTGATTTAATCCATTTTTTCCTTTTCTTAAATCTTAAACGGCTGTTACTATCAGGTATTGGGGTTTACAATATTTTGGGTTCCCACTCATTTCATTGCATGGGATACCTATTTTAATTTATTTATCTTTATGGAACTAAAAGAGCATTCTCGAAATTTCTGAATGGAGATTTTATTTTCGAAAAGGCGTTTGTCATTTTTTAAGTTTCAGTTTGAATTTAGGTTCAGTTGGTTTTCAGTGTCGGGATAGTATAATAAGAGTTAAGACTATTTTTTTGAATTAAAAGCTGTTCTTAAAATAGTCTTCATCGAGTGTGATTTTTTCAATTTTCTTTCAAGCTAGATATTTGGTTAAAGTAATAAGTCTTAATCGTGTTGGGCTTATTTTCATGCCTCTACTACGCTAGAGTATTCTAGCACTGAGCAAATCTAAATTATTACTCAATTAAAATTAAAAGTAATTTAATTTTCTTATAAAAAAAAACGTATTGGTAATTAAGTAAACTGCGTGTTTCTAGAAAAATTAGTTACCAGTTTCGTAATTTGATATAAACGAAGCATGTTAAAGTGAAAGTTAGTGCTGCTGCATGATCCCAGTCACAATCTAATTTTTGCTATCCTGCATGGGAAAAAGAGGGGGGGGGGGGGTCTCATTGGTCTTCATTGCCCTATTATTTGGCATACTCACCTTAGTTCTCTTCATTTTATCTGTTTTCCTTTTTTTTGTGAAAACTTTATACAATTGTCAGAGGCAACCCGAACTAAAACTTTTAGGAGGAGAGTGGTTAAGTTGTCAATTCATAAAATGAAACTCCGAATTTTACCAAATTATAAAAAATGAGCATGCACATACTTAAATATAATTAGAAGATACTCTAGGCCTAAACAGCTATATAGACTCGAAATTTGCCAAATAAAGAATATTTTGGGAGGCCACAATGACTTCCATCGGGATGCCCCTGATAAAAGCGGGCCCACCCGCCAAATTAAGCCACAAGCCATCAAGACAAGTGTTTCTGTATTACAAGGAACATCTTTTTCAGTGCATAAAATGCGAGAATATGAAAGTAAAAAAAAAATCGGATATTTGTCGGATGTCTTTAAATTCGTAAGCTCACATTTTGTGCATTGAAAAAAGCATTCCTTTTAATGCCAAAACACGTGTTTGCAGTGTTCCTGCACATTCGTGCTTTTGACGTTGTTTTATTTTTTAAGAAAAGGTATTTTTATACTTCTCATAAATAATTTTGGAAATGGCAAAAATCCATTTAATAATATAAACATTTCATATTTTCTGTTCTTACCTTTTTTGTCCCCATTTTTAATAATTAAGTTTTATCAACTTTGGGGCTTTAAAATATAAGATTTACTCCATTGAAGCATAACAGACTTCATTATTCTCAAAATTTGAATTTTACTTGTAAGTTTGAATTGTAAATGATTGCGGTATTTTATATGCTTGCACTTTTTTATTTACTGTAAAATCCGGTTTGAACAATATTCAATTTTTTACAACTACTCGGTATTGGCCGAGTACCTCATCAAAATTTGGCCGATTACCGAGTATTCGGCAAATTGTCCAAGTAAGCCGAAGTACCGAGTTCTCAGTATGTCTCTAATTTAAGCTATTTTTTTATACTTATTGACAAAAAATGAAAGACATTGCTCAATTTATTTTTAACTATACATTTGATATTTGTATGTGAAATTCATTTTTCTTTAGGTTACTTCTATGCATTAAGTTACTCACAGTCAACTGTAGTTTCAATTTCGTGCAAATAACGCAATAAATAAAAATAATCATAATAAAAGTAAAAAGAAAAAACCCGAACATATCAAATAAAACGAACAATGTTTCAACTGCCAAAATACGCAATAAAAGCTGCACATGAACAAAAGTGTGATTTTTTCCCCTCACATTAATATGAAAATTAAAGCACAGTAGGGACATCAAAGACTCAATTTGTATTAAACAAAAACAACGAAATAACGAAGCTGAAAATTAAGTATATATCTAAAGAATTAACTAGCAATTAAAGCACGTGTTTCACGTTAACAAGCCCAGCGATTTGGCGATATACGATAGTAAAGAAATCACATGACAACAAAAACCCTGTAGAAAAAAAAAACCCGTAGCTCAATTAATATGAGCAAAAGCAGTTTAAAGACAAAATAAAGCTTAAAATTATAATAATAGCGAAAAAAAATTGAATAAGCGAAAGCATGGAAGAGGCAAACACGTAAACAAATCGCCGGTCGCCGGTAAAGCTGCAAGCAAGTTCTCTTCACTTCAAGCCCGAAACTGCTTAGTATGGAGCAAAAAAAATATGAAAAAAAGTGGTTCATAAATCATTAAATTTAAAAAATCTACAACGAATTAAAAAAGAAAAAAAATGCAGCATTTTCGGACAAACTATCAGAATATGAACTAGTGTTGTATTAATTTTCATTGTCGTGAATTGCTTAGATTTTGCTGGATTCTAGATTTTGCAGTAGGACAGGAAAGTTATTGCGCAATCAAAAGTTAATTTCATTTATAGATAGGTTCTTTTATGTCAATCGTATCTTGTTTTTATGGATAAAAATGTAGAAATATGTGTTCAATTAGTATAATTTTAATTCAAAAAGTAAAAATCAAAATTATGATATCAGTTATAAAAAAATAATTTAAATAAATACTTGATAAAGTAAATAAGTATTTGCAAATTTCTAGTTTCAATCTTCAAAAACATCAAAATTGCATTGTACTATCACAGATTATGTACTTAAAACCTAAAGGACACCTATGTTCACAATAATTTCTTTAACATCGAAAAACTCCATTCGACATCAACATTTAATAAAAGAAAAAAAAGTGTAAAATTTCCCAAAGAGCTATTTTATGACTCAAAATTTAAATTTATATAACTTTGGATTTCTTACTTTTTTTTTTTTAGAAACTCAAAATTTCAGTCATTGTAAAAAAAAAAAGTGTAAACATTCTGTTTCACAGATTTTCTGGCGAAACGCCCTGGAGGGTCTATATCCCCCCCCCCAGCGCAAAGGGGTGAAAACCCCTCATGTAAACTCCTGAGCATTAAGAGCCTGTTTCATATTTAGCAATGATCCGATGCAAACTGTGGATTAGTATTTAAAAAACTCCATGGGGGGGGGCGACCCCCCCCCGCCCCCCACATATGGGCGAAAATCCACCTATGCGAGTTCTTACTGATCAAAGGATTTCTGTGTCAAATTTGTGAAAGATCCGACGAAAACAGATATTGTACAAAGAAGACATCTCAATGAGGGGGTCGCCCCCCTCATTAAGGGTCCCCCCCTCCCACACAATTCGAGATTCACCTTGCGTAAATTTCTGAGCATTGAACGACCTCTGTTCAAATTTAACAAAGATCCGATGTAAACTGAATTTTTATAAAGCCCCCCCCCATGGGGGTCGACCCCCTACAGGGAGCAAAAACACCAATATGAGCTCCTCCTGATCAAAGGACCTTGGTGCCAAAATCCCTTTAGATCCGATGAAAACTGAATTTGAATAAGAAAAACCTTTTTCAATGGGGGGGGGGTAATCGACCCCCCCCCCAACTATAGGAATGTGAGGAATCCCCCTCTGAATTCTTGAGCATCAAAGGACCTTCGCATAACATTTATAAAATGAATTTTCAAAAAAAAAAAAATTAAAATTTCGAAAAAGAAAATCGCAAAAATCGTTGTTCGTTCGATGTCAATGGTATCTGCAGATTTTTTTCAGATTTTACTTTAGCGCCAAATTGTTTTTAAATTTGTGTAGAAATTCTTGAGACAAATTTAGCAAGCTGTGAATGACTCTAAAATGGTTCAAAAAATTCTTGAGATATTTTTGAGGCAAAACAAAATCTTAAAAATATCTTCAGATTTCTGCAGAATTTCTCAAGAAAGCGGCACTTTCTAGAGAAAATTTTGAGATCCTTTTTAGTGGGGTTCATACCAATCCAGATATAGTGAAAGGAGGAAGGGGCATAATTTTCACGCATAATTGGACCGTGGGTTTTAAAACAAAATAAGATAAATTAACGTTACATATTTGGTCTACGTAATATAAATATATCCTGTGTGGGACTGTGGAAGATGTAATTTTATATCATTCCATTTTTCAGTCTCACGAATTATATAAATACACAACTTTCCCGTTTTACTACGAAACGCAAAAACGAAAATAAAAAAAAAGTTTTCATTTCATCTTACTGTACATTTATGTTTCACTAACATTAACATATCCACCTACAATATTTTCTAATCTAAAACTGAATACATGATTAATTATTGGAAGAAAATTACTTTATTTTTTTTTTCTAAATATATGAACTTCAATTAAATTTCTAAGTGTCAAAATATGTACATTTCGTTGAGAAATGATGCATAATTTTGAGTTTCACAGTAAAATGTTTTTTGTTACTTTAATTACCATATTTTGAGATTTTGGTGTTATATTATTATTATTTTTTTCTTTTTAGGCTACAATTAAAAAAAATAAATAAAGTTACTATTATTGCGTATTATCAATGCAATGTCTACCTGTTGTCAATGATACAATTGTTCCAAATGCATAATCGTATAACTAATGAATCTTCTAACTTTAATTATTTACTCGCAGTCTCGATTAATGGCATGCTGAATTTTAATTGAATCTTAGCGACATATTTCAAGCATTCTCATTGGGTCTAATGACCAAACTTCTAAAAATGCACGTGGTGTAATTAAAATATTTAATGGTCCAAATTGAGGCAATTAGTAACGACAATTTGGTTGTGACTATCTGCCATCGTTTTGAAGTTAAAATTTGCTTCGAGAAAGTTTTAACACTTAAACTTGGCGGTAATCAGTAAAATTTGTATTCATAAAATTAATATTGAAATTAAAATACAATAACTAATTTTAATAATTTATTTTCACTAAAAATATCTTTGTTTTTACAGAATAACTGAATTATGCTGATTGCTCGTACCTGATGTAATTAAAATGGGAAAAGCACTGAATATGGGATTTCTTTTGTTCATTTCGCTTACAGCAAACATAATTAAGAAAAAATAATAATATTGAGCGAAAAGGAAATTGAGAACTCTAGGATTTGGATTATATGCATTTCGAAGCTGAAGAACATTTTATCTACAAATTCCACTTGCAAAATCAGGAAAAGTTTCGCTTACAATGTTTGTTGCTTCACGTTAAAGGATGAAAACTATTTCTGCTTGGATTATGATTTTTTTTTTATCTCAAAAGAAAAATATTTCATTTGTTAAAATATTATAAGCAAGTACATGTTGCATAAAATATGTCAGAAAGTTGTATGAAAGTATTACGGAAAGTGTTATCTCTAATGTGTTTACTAAGCGAATAGTAAGACTCATTGCAACTCTTTTACGGTGTAAAATTCCTTTATAATAAAGATGACTCTATTCATATACTCCCAAAAGGTGGATTTAACGCACTTTCGTTTGTTCGAACTTTTCAATACAACCTTTTAACGCTTCCTGATTCACTGATTTCAACTGGAATCAAAAAATGTATCTCCTAATGTGCATTTTTGAGAGTAAAACTCAATAATGTAAAAATGTCAAACCGTTACCAAGGAGTTCTCGCTCAGATTAGTATTTTTATTTTTAGAAAAATACACGCATCTACCTAGTTATACCTTCCTATCGGCAAAAAATCTGAACGAAAAAAAAAACAATAAAAATTTAATCTACGTTATGCATTATAAATTTTTATCAGAGAAATATTGTACGTTAAGTAGAGAAATATTAAAAAAAATCTGTATAATATATATTCCATTTTTTTTGTTTTTGTTTTAAAACATTTTCTAATTTCAGTGATGCGTTATATCGATAATATTTAATCTATGTGTTAAATATTCCTTGATTACAAATAATATTTCCATACACTTATTTATTTCATTTAGAATAAAACTAGGTCTGAGCACTTAAGAAAACACAGAAAAAGTCATTTCCATACGAAATGAGCAAAAATGACAAAAAAGTAGTGGCCGTATGGTCACAGGTTTTTATGAAATTTGGTATACAGGTTTCTTGTATGCCTATATAGAAACATCTAAAATATTTTGGCTTAATATTTGTTATTTTAGTAGTTGCATGCGATTGAAAATTGGTCACATTGAACAGTATTCTCATAAATGCTAAATGTAGCATTTTTGAAGGCTTGTATTTTATTAACTATTTAATGTAAACATAACAAGATACATATTGTTGTAATCTGTAGAGTATGACAATTCATCTGTTTTCAGTATTTTTTTTTTTTTTTTCAAATTTGTTACAGTTAACTTTCTACCGTGTTTTAAAAACTGAAAATATTTCAATTTTCTCATAATTAAGCATTTTATTTTTTAAATTCCAACTTTAAGGAATGTCTTAGCTGTGCTGAAATTAATACCCAACATTGCGCTAAGTGTCATAAAAGAAATACCTTACTTTTGAAGTTGCCTTTTAACTTTTTTGCCTTCAAAATGAGTTTTGAACTTAGTAACATTTTGTAAAATCATGATTTTGTTCTTTACATAGGCACAAAAATTTTAATGAGGGAAACTTTAGACAAAGTTTCAAATTTTGCTAGAATATAGAATACTATTTCTTCTACTTGTTTGAAGAAATTCAAAATTGGTTTTCGATTTCCAAGCATAAAATAAAATTCAGAACAATAGCATTTTCTTTGTGTTTAATGAGCAAAGTACTAGATAAATGACAAAATGATGCAAAAGCAGGTATATCTAAGATTCATTTCAATCTTTTTATTGAAATGTACTGGTGTAATGTGAAATTTATCACAAAATAAATAGTGGATAAAATTTTTACCTTAAGCAATAATAATAAAAACTTCAACAAATGCATCAAAAAAAATGTTTTTTTTTTCTTTTCTTTTTTTTTTCTTTTTTTTTTTTTTTTTTTTTTGCTCTCTACAAAAGTTTTTTCGATTTGCCTAAAAAATTTTGGCTCATTTTTTGTAGGAAACTCACTTGAAAGTACTTTCACTAATATATTTTAAAAGTAATTCTAGACAAGCATTATCTTTATTAGGTCATGCGTACTACAGTGACGGTCCATGTGGATTCACTAAATAAGAAAATCATCATCTGAAAAAATATAGATGCATAAAATTAATGTGTAGAAACACATTTCCTAGCCACAAATAGTTGCTATATGTGTAACAAACAAATAAAATTATTGACATTGGATTTAGGCCTAATATCTGAATTCCTTTTCTTCAAACATATGCTCTTTTCACTGATAACTGAGATAAATGTGAGACAAGGAATGTAGAAGTTCAATTGTTAATTGAGATGAAACGAAGATAATTTCATATCTCCAAAATAGCTATATGTACTTCATTAAATTATTATTGAACCTAACTTTCGAGATTGATAATTTTTACTAATGACACAAACAATACCTTGCTTGTACCAGACAGAAGGAGAATATACCTTGCAGTTATAACAGGATTACTGTATGTCGTATGCAAACTTGTTCTGACTGATAATAGTTTGATAGTTTCATCAATGCCAAATATCATAATATGCACTTTTGCTATTGATAGCAGCCAGAAAAGCCGGGAAAAATGAAAATTTTGGAAGTGTTTGACTTTTTAAAGTACGATTTCGTTATCAAGAAATTCAAAAACAATTACTAAATTAGAGCAGATAGTTATTTACAGATATTTTTCAGTATGAATCATTTTTACTGTTATTTTTTTCATTAAAAGAGCTAGAAGAGTGATTTGAAATCTGAAGTAAATTGACAAGTTTTCAATCTTTGTTAATATCTCAGATTCAAAAAAAGCTCCGAGTAAATTTTACTTTCCTCTTCCCTTATAGAGATTCGTTTATAAAATGTGGAAATATTTATTTTTTCAGTGTACGTTTGTAACTTACGGAGTTACTGAGTCACAAACTGGCTGCCTATGAACTCTGAAAATTTAGAGTTATCGTAAGCATCACTTCTAATTTCAACAATAAAGCAACAAACAGTTTTTAAACTTTCATACTTTGCATTCCCTCATAGATATTCATTTTTACCTAAATAAAAATTTTCATTGAACTCTTTGACATGTCAGCCAGAGCTGATTTGCTCATTTCGCATGGAATGACCCTTATCTCAAAGAATTAGAGGTGGAACATATCTTTTAGAGTTTTGTTTTATTATATTGGTGACTGATTAATTTTATGTATTTTGAAACGAAAATGCAAATGTAGGATATTTTTTTTTTTTAATTGCTAATTTTAGAAATTATTTTAGTACAACATTTTCCTTGAAGTTGTACCATCACCGTCAATATTTAATAAATAAAAATAAACGATGTACATTTTCTTTCAATCTTAGTGCATTTGTTTACTTTCGTTTATTATTACCTGTTAGTTTACTTTAATTCACTTTTCCCCATTTATTTTGTCTTATACATTTCAACCTCATTTTTCTTCTGAATCCCCGCTTTAATTTTGGGTTCTAAAGCAAATAGAAATGTTTTCGGCGAAATCTCCAGCTATCGATTTAAATTCCAATAATTGACGTTGTGGTGAACCTCTTTACCTACTCAAAGTAGCGCCGAGTTTCTTGTTTTTGTTTACGAAAACTTCAGAAGACAGCTTTCTGGGAATTTCTGATGAATAAGAACTTGTTTCAACTGTTATATTTTTGATGAAGTTAACAGCTAATACTATTTTCTCCTTCATTAATTTAAAAAATATGTCACAACAAGAACATGCATTTAATTAAAAATATCTTAGGAACAGAACTGAAGCTGTTTCGTCATACATAGAGATTAAAACAATCGGAAAAAAAACAAAAAAAAAAAAAAAGTCGGGAAAAACCGTTTTTTTCCTAAGGGGTTTATTTACACTTTGGAAAAATTAAAAAAAAAAAATGAATTTTTTCAACTTTTTAGGAAGTTTTAATTGAAATTTTCAGCAAAAAGTGATGAGACATTTCTCGTACTTAAATTCCGATGCAATTTCTCCCCCCCCCCCCCCCATGTATGTTAAAACACTGTTTAGCTTTGATAATGCAAGTTGTTGTATCACCTCATAATTTGCTTATACACTGAAGAGCCAAAACATTCTGACCACTCCTAACTTTTTCGACGAACTAGTCTGTATGACGTGGAAACCATGTGATGAAGTGGGATTGATATATAACTCTGGCTAGAGAAGGTCAAGCTTCATTCGAGCACTTTCTTTTGCAAGTTATGGGAAAGGGTAACGATCATAGCGAATTTGATAGGAGACAGATTGTGATCGTCTGAAGACTCTAAAGGAATATCTCAGAAACTGCAAGACTGGTAGGTTGTTCACGATCTGCCTTGTTAGTACTTATGCAAAATGGAAAAAGTCCGGTGAAACGAACAGTAGGCGTAAAGATGTTGGACGACCACGCGTCATCAAAGATAAGGGACGTCGAAGACTAGGCCGCTTGGTAAAGCAAAATTGGAGGAAGACAGTTGTTCAACTGACAACTAGTGTCTCTATTGATCAATCATCTTCGCCAACTACGCCTACAGTGGGACCAAGAACATCGAGACTAATCCGTAGATGACTGGAAGAGAGTTGTCTGGTCCGACAAATCGAAATTTGTCGTTCATCACGTGGATGGTCATGTCAGGCTTTGCCGTCTTCCAGGCGAACAGTTGCTCCTGTCTTGTATCGCAAGTCGTAAACAGGCTGGAGTGGCGGTATTATGTTTAGGGGACTTTTTCCTGGCAGGCTCTGGGACCCTTAGTTGTGGTAGAACATGCCATTAAATCTGTGGATTATCAGAACATTGTGGGAGATCACGTGCATCTGTACATGGTGTCGGTCTTCCCTATTGGAAATGGCATCTTCTAGCAGAACAGCACCCCATGTCACAAGGTTAGAATGTACTGGAGTGGTTCCAGCAGCTTCATGAAGACTTCCAATTACTGCCCTGGTCATCAAATTCACTAGATTTAAATCCTATAGAGCACATTTGGGAAAAATGAAAAGGCAGTTTAAAGCTGAAACAACACCATGTCAAGATATCTCAACTTTGTCTGACCGCTGCATTAACATTTGGTACAATCTATCTCCAAACGTCTACAACGAGCTTGTGGTATCCATGCCAAGGCGATTTGCAGCTGTTTTGCAGGCCAAAGGTGGTACAACGCGTTATTGACTGGGTGGCCATAATGTTTCGACTCATCAATGTAGATCAAAAAACATTTAATACTTTTGCAAAAAAATAAATAAATAAATAAAATGAACCAATATCCTTAGTGAAGAATTTACTTTCATTCTTCATAAATCAAACAAGTAGAACTTTAATAACAGAACTATGTTTTTACTGACAGTGTGAACCATATGTACAGAGTGTGGCAGAAAAAAAACGGGCAAGCAATTTTCCAAGTAACTTTATTAAAGATAAACAAATTAACAAAATACAAAAATAATAATATGAGAAGACGCTTAGCAAACAATAGATAATTGGTTTCAAACTGGCTGCCTTTTGAAGTAATACAGAGGTGCAAACTGCTTATTGTAATTTTCATTCATGGGCCGCAAGTCCTTTAATCAATCCTATTCCCTATAAAGCAATTGGTGTAGAGAGTCCAAACTTATGTGTAGTTCAGAGTAGACCTTCCACTCTAAAACAGTCAACACAATGTAATAAATGGGATTGAGGTCTAGCGAGTAGAGCGTCCACTAAAGGTGATATCACGTAAAAAACCAAGCGCCTTGCACAACTCTTGTCTTTTTGGTCGTATGAACTGGTGTAGAGTCAAATTGAAATGTCCAGTCTACATTGCTGTGCTGAAGAGAAGTCCAAATAAGCTTCTAAAATGTCCTTCTGGTACACTTTTTGATTTATTTTATGGCCCTCATCCACACAAAAACAGAGATGGTTTTTGTCGCTTGTGCTGATTATATCAGGCAAAGCCTGATTTGGGATTTTGGTGATGTTTAACATTTTCAAAGGTGCTGGAGTGTCTACAGACCAAATTCTTTTATGGTGGTTAAGAGCTGGTTGAACGGTAAATGAGTGAAAGGTATCTCTTCCAGCGTGGACTTGCAGCCTGTCTCAAACGTTTCTGGAATATTTGGAGTCATACGAATGTCTGAACTTTTTGGAAATTGTGTGTTAAGCTGCTTTTGCCCTAAGTTGCACTTATCGGTCACAAATTTCCATCTAACGAACGACTTCTCTCGTGGAAACAGAAAAATTTCATTGAAATCACTTTTGGATGACCTGACGATTAACTGAAATGTTCACTGTTTGTTTTTGTAAACTTTCCAGACATCGAACTTTAAAATAGCAGGTCTTTTGTTTAAATTTGTAAAAAAACTGTAAAACAATGCACAAACTAGAAGATATATTGTAAATTATTTTCTAATAAAGTGAGAAACAAAAATAAATAAGACACTTATTAACAGGAAATTACATTACTTCCTTTCGATGTTGCAATCTTTGAGGTTTTTTTTTTTTTTTTTTTGCTGCACATATTGCTGTGCTAAGCACAAAAGTGGAATCTGCAATTGAGCTTAAGCTAAGATTTTGTGTTAAAAATTTCGACATTTGGTTCAGATGTCATTTTCTTTTTCAAAATTAAAAAAAAAGTTTCTGATTAAATAACCCTAAAGCATTTTATTCATTAAATAAAATACGATATAGAGAAACACTTGGTTACAATAACTCAGTTTTGTTCAAAAGTGAAGGTATGACTACTTTTATTATTGTGCTTAGCATGGCCGTACGAATAAACTGAAACTACACTTTACGTTTTGGTTCAGCTTTAGAAACCATTACGCAGTTTGGTTTGGGATTTCTGTTGAAAAAAAAGAAAAACCAATTTAGTTTTGATTTGGACTTAGACTAAATTGGAAAAAATCGAAGCTCAATAGCTTTCGTTTTCAAACGGTCAAGTTACATTGTAAGGAAAGGAAATCGTACTTATTTTTCTTTCAAACAACATCAATCATGTAAAGTAAGAAAAAACAACGTCAAAAAAGCACAAATTGCAAATAGCAGAGAAGAAACACCAGAAAATAAAATAAACAGAAACAAAAATATTCATAAAACAATAATATAAGACAAAAAAGGTAAAAAAAAAAGATTGATATAAATGAATGGTAAAATAAAAATAAAAAAAAGTATGCAAAATAGAAAAAAATGGATGTTGAAAAGGATATGGGAGCCAAATGTTGGAACAATATGGAATTGCTTTAAGATCATTAACTAAGTTAAAATTGTTCCTCAAAATATGGAAAAATTCCCATGATGTGAAAAAACAATTAAATAAGTCTAGTATTGCTCAACATTGTTGGGATTCGAATCTAGCTTTTAAATTTTAACTCTTATCAGATTATCCAAAAATGACCCAATTCATCAGACCTTGATTTTGGGAATCTTTAAATATTTTGAATAACAGTTCTAACTTAGTTACTGATCTTAAAGCAGTTCCATATTTTTCCAACGTTTGACTCCCATATCTGTAACATTTTCCCTTCCGCATCCATTTTTTTTCTATTTTGCATATTTTTTTTATTTATTTTTTTATATTTTTCATTCATTTTTATCTATCTTGCTTTGCATATTTATTTTTTATTTATTTTTTATTTTTCCATCTATTTTTATCTATCTTGCTTTGTTTATTTTTACCTTCTTTAGTCTTGGTTGACATTATCCCATTTTTCTTCTATTTATCTTCATTTGTTCCTTTTTCCGAATATTTTTGTTTCTGTTTATTTTACTTCCTGGTATTTTTTTCTTCCATTCAGCTTTTCCTTTCTTGCGGTTCACGGTTTTTGACATTTTCTTTTTGCTTAAGCTTTCGTTTAATCTTTGGCCAATTTAATTATTTTTTTCGGGTTTACTGTACCTCAGAGAGAGCTCTTAGCCCTTGCTTGTATTCCTATTGGTTCCTTATCGGTTTATGATTTTCTCATTGGTGTTTGGCTAATCCACTATTTTTATCTTTTAACTACATGTTTTTCTGCTCTTGGCTTTTGTCGGATGTCTTTTCATCATAAACTCATTACTTTTTGCATTGAAAAAGGCGTTCCCTGTAACGCCGAAACACGTGTATGCAGTAATTTCCAATTTATGCTTTTTTGACGTTGTTTTTCCTTACTTTACTGTTCAGCACAAAGACATTTACTTATCTTAATATCAATCATGTTTGAAAGTCAAAAACTACAATTATTACTTAAAGTTTCAAGCTAAAATAGAAAATGTAATTGTTATGATTAAGCACACCTTATCCAATATTATTGGGTGAACGACGACTTGACTCATGTCGGGTGTATGACCAAGAAAGCTCTCAGTTATAAAACAAATTTTTTTTATTATTATTATTTTATAATTAAACTTACTTTTATGTGTATTTCTGTGTAAGAAGATGTGTGGATTGCATATATTTTTTAATGCTTAACTCTTTATACGTTCTAGTAAACAGACAGCTATTAAGAAACCCTACTTTTATTCATAAAAAAAATCAATTTTTCTATTTTTTTCAAATTTTCCCGAAGAAAATCGGTAAAAAACCGGTATTTTTCCACCACTTCAAAATTTCCGGAAATTTGACATAACAGTCATACATGACCGAACAATTATGGGATGAAAGATTCATCAATAGTTTTCGAAAGATTCAGATCTACAACTGCTTTTTTAATTCCAAATTAACAGACGTGCAATTTATTTTCGTGAAATCATTGACTGTGGCAAATGTATGAGACGCTTGACACAACAAGATCACCTGTCTAATACTACAGTTTTGCATTGTTATTACATTTGAGCTATGACAGACCCAAATATATTTCTAACGTTTGAGTTTTACTGTTCAATTTAACAAGTTTGTAATATTTAAGTTTGGGGATTTTTCTGGTTGTTACTAATATATAAGCATCATCTGCAGAAAGTGAAGAACAAAATGCAATTTTCAGCAGTTAAAATGTCTCTAAATTTTAAAATCATTAATACCTTTAAATATTGGTTTCATTTACTTTTTCCCTAACATTAGAATAATACATAATTTGCAGTTTCGCTAGATGTGTTTCTAAAATACGAAATATTAAAATGTGTGTCTATTTGTTTAATTACGATTCAAAACATCAGTATTGTTTTTGCATGAAATAAAAATAATAACCAGACCAGATGAGAATCACTTTTTTCAAGTGCATTATTATGTCATTCACCAAACCGAAGTTTCGTTTTCATTCAGCGTAGGTTTGCTCCATTACGCGCCAAGTCTCCCATTTTGGGAACCTTTGATTAAGATTTTTTCCCTCAAGTAATAAAGATATCATTTTGAAATTAATTTGAATTGAACATAGATTACCTAACTTTATTGGTAATCTTTTCCAAAAGGTTTGGAATGTAAAGTATAAAAAAAAAAAAACTTCAATTTCAAAAAAAAAAAAAAACTTGTTTTTGCATTACATGGAAAAAAAAAAAACACAAAAATTATTACGATTAATTTATACGAATGCATAAAATTATAAACATAGAATATGAAGCTCAATAGAGCTTTTTTCCAATCACAATAAAAAGAGGTCAAGAAAAACAATAAGTTGTTTATATGAATTTATTTACTGAAGTCCCAAAATGGGGACTTGTCGTGTTCTGATTAGCAAAGCAAGTCAACTCTAGTAGAATTGGTTCTCACCCATTTTGCATAAATAAACTCCCCCTTCTTTATTTTTATTTCTGTTGAATTCACAGCTCCCTTTGTATTTTCTCACTGTAAACACTCTTTTGTTGTTCAAGGTCAAGAGCAGGTGCTTCAATCAAAACAACTGACATTACATTCGTTCAGACGAAAGTTCTGGAAAAACAGGGGAGCCAATCCTCCCTAAAGAAGATAACGCATATCTCTCTGAATTTCTACAGAGCACGAAAGAGATTCCCCTAAAATGAGATCAAAGATCCCCTTAAAATTATTCCCCCCCCCCCTAAAAATGTCAATAGTTTTTTTTTTTTTAGTGAAAAATGCAGTTAGAATTTTTGACCTTGCCACAAGCATCAAACAATATGGAAACAATATATTTTAACGCATTACAAGAGGATGATGCAGTAACACTTGTTTTTGAACCACCAGATTATATTCAGATAGTGGAATTTTTTCGATAAAATCGGAGAAATTAGAACCATCGCTAATTCCTCAACTTGAAGCACGCAGGGCATTTAACTCTGAAATCATTTCGATGATGTAATTCATTTCATCAAACATGTTGTGAAGCATTTGAAATGTAGACTGTGAAGAAACCCTTGCCTGTGATGAAACAAATACACCGTTAAGCAGCCCAAAAATATCTTAGTTCTATTTTATACGAGTCCAGTGCTTCAGGTCATTGTCATTTACCGTTACTCAATCCGCGACATGGTTACTTGACGAAACCACATCTGTTTTTGTGTATGGAAATCCTAAAGCTTTTGACTAAAAGGTATTGCATTGTGTGAGAAAAGTTCCGTTATGTACAAAAATGTATAAGGAAAAGGAATAAAACAAGAATGAAAACCAGGCCCGGATCAGCGTACCGGTATCAGAGAGGGCAGGGGAGGTGGATGCAAGTTCCTAAGAGGCCCAAAGGTTCAAAGTTCTATATTTTAAAGTTTGAATATGTTGAATATGTAATTAAAGTACCAATAACTCTCTAACTTTACTAATTACATAAAAATGCTTTTAGGGTTTTCTAATTGGATTTAGCCAGATATTATTCAAGTATCAAAATAGTAGCAGAGATATGTATGTTATCCTCATTTAACGCCAAGTCTCCCATTTTGGGACCATACCTGGTCTCCTAACATAATAAATATTTTTTTGCAAAATTTCAACTACATATGATTAGAGATGTGTATTGAACCTCAAAAGATATGAAATTTAAATATTTTCAATGTGGTTCATGTAGCTGCATTTAATAAGTTAAAATATAAAATGCTAAATGTACTTCTTACGTAAGAGGAAAGTGCAAGGACACTATGAATATTTTATTAGATTTTATATTATGTGATACTTTTTTAACTTAAAAAAAAAATTGCAGTTATTATATTGTTGTAACATCATAATGTACTTTAGTACATCATAAACTGCAACGATAAGCAAAACATATATAATTATAATAAACAAATTTTAGATGTATTGAAATTTCTGACTTATATATATTTTTTTAATCAACAAAGTGAAACTGTTCCGTCATACGTATGTACATATTACTTCTAAGGTTTTTCGAATAAAGAATGTTGACAGAATGACAAAGTATACCCATGTAAATGAAGTGTTATTTTTACTGAGAATGAGGAAAAAAGACACTCGCAACTTTATGGCGCTATTTTTGCACACAGCTACAGTCGTAACTCCAGTGGAGCGTGCTATTTACGTTGACTATGAGCTATAAGGGCTTTATTTAATGTATCAATTGAAGTTGACTAGATATCCTTAAATTTCGGTTCCCTTTCACGTACCAATCTTTATGAGAAATGTTATGGCGGAAAAACAAAATAACTTTTTCTGTGTGTGTATTTTTATGTTATGGTGCATTTTGTTTCAGGGTTGTTACATCGGCTTTTGAAAATGCATGACTAAAAATGCACATGATCTAAAATATATTTTTGAGTATTTTTATAACTTAATAAAATGCAAACATTAATGTACAATGTAGGACATACATTCATAAAAACAGGTGTTATTCTGTTTATTTCTCGCTATAAGTAATACTTTAATAGTTGTTCTTAAGAAGCCAAATTTCCCGTATAAGATGTTTATTGTCAAAGCATGGTTATTTTTCAGAAAAAGTATAATACATTGATCACATTTTGAACATTTCAATTGCAAAAATGTTCAAAATGTGATCAATAACACCTTTTGGGGAAAAATATAGCGGTTAAAAAGTGTTCAAAATTAAATGTGTGCATAGAGTGTGGTTTTTCCAGTTGTTTTTGCGTATCACGACATAAACATTTGCATTAATTTTTGAATAAAGATAAAAAATATAAATACGTTGTTTTTCTTACTTTGACGACCTGTCATTCTTTTGAAAGAGCGATAAGTTTTAATATTATCTGCTGTATAGTTCCTTAAAACTTTATATTTGAATATCTTCATGAGTTTTTGTCACACAAATGTCAATTTTTTTTGTGTCAGTAATAGTTTTCAATGGAGATTATTTCCCTAAATATAAGTTAGGAAACCTAGGACCCATATAAAAAGATAAATTTTGTATTGTTGACTCATTCTTAGTTTCGCTTCAAACTTTTAATATTTCAACTCTGCATCTGATTCTGAACATTTTTGAAATTGAAAGTATACATCTAGGACTAACGGCTGTGAAAATAAAGGTCTTGCAGGTAAAACGGATCATCATGTATACAATGTCATATTCATTACATGCTATATAACAATGTAGTGAATTACTAAAAATGCATATAATCTAAAAATGTGTTTCGGATATTATTAAAAATTAAAAAAAGGCAAGCATACAAACTGGGTCCTCCAAATTTATTTCAATTTGAAGTAATTGCTTTGAGAAAGACTTAATGGCAGACGAGGGTACTTTTTTTCCTTAGTGGAAGTTCATATGTTTGCAGTAAGAAGCAAAGCCGTGGACTTTTTGAAGTTTCTTATTTAACACATTTGAAGTTTACATCCTAGGTAGGTTTTCATTGATTTTTTTTCCCTAAATTACACTGTACAGCAAAACTAACCATCGCTACTAGAACTACCGCTTGTACCAACGCAGATAAGGGGTTCTCCTACAACTTGCACAGGTTATCTCGAAATTTTTAATTTTACTATTTGCATTCCATTGCTTCTCGCTGCCTCGTAAAATGTAGTACAAACATGATACAAGTGGTATTTTGTTCTCGTTTTTCGCGTGAAAGGATGTCTTAATAGTGCACTGCAAATAATCAAACACTTTTTGAACACTTTTTTCACACGGACACTTGTCTCCTTTTTTAGAACACTTATTTCGGAATATTTATTAGAACCGTTGTAAGATCACTTTTTAAAACATTTTTGAACACGTACACTTGTCCCCTTTTTTATAACACATTTTTGGGTCAGTTTCCAAAACACTTCTAGAAACACAGTTCGGAACATATATTTAGTTCAGCATTCTTTTTAGAGTACTTTTTAAGCACTTATAGGATCGCGTTAAAGACCCGTTTTTGAACACTTTACTGAACATTTTGTGGCACACATACAGGCAGTTTCTAGAATGCGTTTTAGAACAATTTCTTCGCCCTAATATCATTTGAGAATACCTACCGCACAAATATAAAAGTAGCTTTTAGAAATTATAAATATGCACTAAATTCGTGTTCATTTTGAAACTGCAGGCTGCTGATGGTTTAGGCTTTGGATGAATCTAATTATTAGTTAGCATAGCTACTAATAATTAGATTCATAGTATTTTAAATTTTCATAGTAGCATAGCTACTATGAAAATTTTAAATACAATGATATTTCCAAGATAATTGAATAGCTTACAGCAGAATTACACACGAACAATGTTTACCAATAAAAAGGTTGCAGGAAAATGTAGTGCACAATATTACTTAGTACAGAAACTGCATATATTTAAAATATTAATTTCCATATTTTAATTTTCAAAGCTAATCCACTCTGTAAAAAGTAATCAAAAGTGTACAAACAAAGGCTCACATAACTTCAGTTTGTTGCTTCATAAATTTAATTTAAAAAATTTTAATTTCTCAAGATCAAAATAAATTTGCCTTCATTGTTTGAATTCGTGCTACTTTGCTATTCAGTGATATATTGCTTGGTATCTGATTAATAACCTTAAACACTAGTTGTGTTCTTTTAAAAATGTAAGTGCAGTGGAATTCTTTAATGACTAATTATTTCCTTGAATATGAACTAAAACGATGAGTGCTGGATCTGTGGGCGAAGGGGGGAGTTGGGACCCTTGACCCCGTGAGACAATTTTTGGGGGAAAACAAATTTGTTCTATTTCCGTGGGGGGGGGGGGGGGGGGTCGTTGAAACTCAATATAAAACTTGAAGGAGAATGAGTAGGAGCATCAGTTTCAAGATTTGCCCTAGCTCGGAAAAATCGTATATCCGGCACTGACAATTATCAATTTATTATTTTTAGTTTTAGTTCCTTGCATAAGGAAGAAAAGTGTTCGCG
This sequence comes from Uloborus diversus, assembly GCF_026930045.1. Lineage (NCBI taxonomy): Eukaryota > Metazoa > Arthropoda > Arachnida > Araneae > Uloboridae > Uloborus > Uloborus diversus. The sequence goes on from NC_072731.1 coordinate 41,702,989, forward strand.
AAAAACAAAATAAATGAAAAATTACTTAGTCGTTAGAGGCTGGCATACACTTTCAGTTTAGTAGCCCTTTTTTTACCATTAGTAGCCACTTAATTCAAAAAAAATATTTATTTCTTGAATGAGGAAAAAATGTACTACATTAAAACATGAGCTCTGGAAAAGGTATTACCGTATGAGATCTAACTGAAATTCCAATAATTTGCCTTTTTTCTATCCCCTCCCCCCTCCCGCCAAAACTGAGTACAAACCTTTTATATAAGCTTCCAGGTTTGTGCTTGTTTTTAAGGGGTGCGGTTTGGATCCTGAAATTAATAATGACTTTTATTATTGATTGAAAGGCAACATGTAATACTAAGGTTGGGATTGTTATTACATTGCAAACTAATTGCTTCAAAATAGAAATGATTTGTGTATGAAAATTCATTGGTGCAAAAATTGTGTGGCCGTTTCGGTTCTTAAGACGTGACTGGTTGAGTACTCTTTTTAGCTTCCATCGTATGAAATTTAATCTCCAGATGGCAACTAAATGCCATACAATCAGGTCTAACTCAATCAGACAGTTAATATCAAGTTCATTAACTAATGCAGCTAAATATAAAACACGCATGGGATTTATGTTTCAAACTTATGCACATAACACTGAACTCAGTTTATCAAACTTATCTAGTTATTAAACACAATATGTTTAAAATTAATTTATTTAACTTTATACATCCACATTAAAAAATTTACATAACAATGCTTGAAACTATCATTCTTCTACAACCGGGTAAACCATTACCTAAAAAAAATAAAAAAGAAAAAGCCTTTTTTATTTACAAACATACGCTTAATTACGAGAACACAAGCAATACGTTATACATTTATTTGTAGGCTGTAGGGGAATGTGGGGCAAAGTGAAATAGTGAAATAATTACTTTTACTGCCAACAATCTCGTAATATTTTAACTATGTAGTAACACATGTACTCTATTCCAGCCAGGAAAAAAATACATCTGGAGCTTAAAATTAATGATAATAATGGCAATTTTCGAAAAAAGACATTCATACTGTAATATATTGATGTAAGTCAAAATTTATTTTTGTAAGAATAAAATGATAAAATTATTGTTACTAACATTTTAAATATTAATTGAAACCTTCTAATATTTGATGCGGTATTTTTTACTTTTTTCAGTTAATTTTAAGCTGACTTGTATTTCTAATATTGGCAAGGTGAATAGGACAAAGTGAAATAATTTATTTTGTTTACTCACTCAATTACACTGTTCGGCAAAAAAAAAAAAAAAAAAAAAAAAACTTCAAAATGTTTTTGACATTTCGTCGGATGATTCTTATGTTAAATGACCCCTGAATCGGAATATGACCTCCGTTTTCTCCCTATACGTACCAATTTTTTTAAAGGCCCCCCCAAGTTTTTTTCAATTTTCCTTAGTTTTAGAGTTTTTTTTTTGGAAGCGAAAGGAGCTTTATATTAACTGCTAACATAGTTTTGTTGGGCAAGAGAGGTTCAAAGTTCAAGATCATGGACAACCATCGAAAAAAAGGGGGGACTTGGGGTGTATACCCCCTCCACCCCCCAAATATTAGAAAAATCACGAAAAACGATCTTTTTATTCTGCTTTTTTAAAAAAGATGTTTGTGAAAAACATTTCGGTGTAGAATGAGAGTATAGGACTCTCTTCTATGACTCCTGTGTCCAAAAAAATTTTCGCGATGCAAAAAAAAATTAAAAAAAACTGTCTTATGAATGTCGAACGTTTTATACCAGTTGAATCGGAGGTCTTCATTTAAATAGATATTCTTCTGGATGATTCTTATAAAAAATGACTCCTTGTTGCCAAATACGACCATCTTTCCCCCCATCACGCCCCCTTTTTAGAACCTCCCCCCTCCCCTAATTCAGAGCCATTTATCGTTTTAAATTTTGAGGGGAAAATGAGCATTACAATAACCGTAAACATTATTCTGAATGACTAGAGAGATGTGCAAAGTTCTAAATCTTGTTCATATATAGCAAAAAAAAAAAAAAAAAAACTTGTCCTCCGAAATAAAAAGGGGGGGGGGGGAGTTTTACAAAAATCGGTACATGTAGGAGGATAACGGAGATCATTTTTGGATTCAGGGGGTAAATTTGCAGAAGAATCAGGCGGATTAGCCTCAGAAGCATTTGAGAGTAATTTTTGTTGCACAGTGTGTTTGGAGGGGTGCCCCCCCCCCTATTTTCCTTTTTGCTACATATGCATAAGATTTTGAACTTTGCACACATCTAATCAGTCAGAATTTTTTACGGTTATTGTAATGCTCTTTTCCCCTTCAAATAAAAAAATGGCGGGAGAGAGGAGGGGGGTAGGTTCTTAAAAGGGGGCGTGATAGAGAGAAAGATGGTCGTATTTGGAAACACGGGGTCATAGGGGTCATTTTACATAGAAATCAGAAAGAGGAATGCCTTTTTGAATGAAGACCTGCGATTCAAATCGTATGCAACGTGCGACATTCACATGATATTTTTTTTACGTAGCGAAAATTTTTTTGGACATAAGAGTCATAGAAGCTTAGTCTTATGCTCTCATTCTGCTCCGAAAATTTTTTTACAAACATCTTTTTTAAAAAATCAGAATAAAAAGATCGTTTTTCGCGATTTTTATTTTATTTTGAGAGGTTATGCTCCCCCCCCCCCAAGTCCCCCTTTTTGCAAACGGTGTCCATGATCTTGAACTTTGAACCTCTCTTGCCCATCAAAACAATGTTAGCAGTTAATACAAAGCTCCTTTCACCTCCAAAAAAAATTAATTGCTCTAAAACTAAAGAAAATTGAAAAAAACTTGGGGGTCCTTTAAAAAAAATTGGTACGTATGGGGGGGGACGGAGGTCATATTCGGATTCAGGGGGTCATTCTACATAAGAATCAGCAGACAAAATGTCAGGAGCATTTTGAAGGTTTTTTTTTTTTTTTGCCGCGCAGTGTTATTTACAATATCACTTACGGATTCATTTTTTATTTACATTTCTTCATTCATTAATTCACTTATTTATTCATGCCTTCACCCATTTTCTTATTCATTCACTATTTTATACAGTCATTTATTTTTCTTCATGTATTAAGTATTTTATTTATTTAACTATTCGTTCATTGTTTCATTATCTTTTTATTATTCATTCTACCCTTCTTTTAATCATTCATTTGAACAAATGCATTTTTTATGAGTGAATAGAACATTTTTCATTCAGAAAAAATATTTTATTTTTCACTCTTTCTATGAAAAAAATAAAGGGCTAAATTTCCACTTTTTTTTTAATGTTCTTTGTTTGTAAAGTGTAATTTTCAAAAAAAAATCCAATTTGTTCATTTAAAAAAAAATCTAGCCGGCTTAGCAATTTCACTTTACCCCACATTCTCCTACTATTTCCGAAAAAAGCCCCTATATACCTGTTTTCCTCCTTTTCTCTTTACATCATCAAAGATAGCTAAAATGTTTTAGACGCATCAGTTTTTACAATTTTCCGGAGACCAACCCCCCCCCCACCCTCCAACCAGAGTTTCCTTCCTCTAACATCACCAAAGATAGCTTTGAACTATACTTAAAAAAACAAAAAAAAATCAAAATATTGTGGTTAATAATATTCTTATTCCTCAATTTACCTTACAAAACTGTTTTTAACACTTTAGCTTTAAAATATTTTCAGCTGAAATGAATCCGGAACATAAAACCCAAAGTTCCTTAAAAATGCCCTAAAAGTACAGTTTTAAAACTGCATTCTTACATTTTTTCCTAGAGGTATCCTTCCCCAATCTCCATACTTTTCCCCATCTTTACATAATCAAAAACAGCTTAAACATATTTTAGACTAGATAAATCGCCGAGGGAGATCTTCCTACGCCCTTTCCAGAACTGTAAAAATGGCTTAAACTTGCGTTACTAATATTGAATACGGCATTTTTCTCAGAAAAAGGTCTGGTATTTCCTGTTTCCTCAGTCTGTGGTCACCCTTAATTTATCTCTCAATTTGATAGAACATGTAACAACTAAATTACAATTGAAATAGTTTTTACACTGCAACAGACCAAATCTAAGCCGCACAACCTCCAGCAAGTCATTCTTATTCGGTTTGTTAAACCAAAAAGTTGTGCACAAGATGATCGATCTTATTGGATGTTTACAAGCATAAATACTAACGTATCAAAAAATTGCTAACCAGAAAAAATAAAACACCTGAACTATTTGTAAAAACAAAAAGTAGATGACAGAACTTATAAAAAGCATTTAGATGAAAGAGATGTTTTTTTTTAAGATTGAAATTGAACAGCGTAAGAAATGCCCTTCGACCTTTATTAGAAATGTTTTTGGGTCATAACCCGTAGTTTAGGAGCCCTTGTTTAAACCTCTAATTCCGATGCTCTTAAAAAATTCTAAATCGAAAGATAAGGACAGGAGCCCTAAATCAATCGTCAAGTTTCAAAATTAGCATCGTAACACGTTATCGTAACGTAACCACACAGTTTTAAAACACAGGATTTCATTTTTTTTTCAAAACTTAAGTGGTATAGTAAATTATTAGTTTTTTTAAAACAAAAGTATGAAGCTCAGTAAATGTACAAATACAAAAATTATCTGTAAAGAACATAAAAAAGGAAAGTGGCGTACATTTTGAGCATTGAAAAATATCACGAAAATGATTGCGACCGATCCAGATTGTTTACAAAAATGGTGTAGCTAAGAAAGCAGTGATTTCACAAGCACTCTCAAATCTGCGCGCTATGTGTTCTCAAGTGTATTCCCAAACTTCGGCTGAATAGAGATTCCCAGCAAAACACATTCGGTGCACTTTTGGAACGTTTTCTTTATAACGGAACGGATTAGTAAAACATTTCAGCTTCATTTCTTTGTACATAACACATTCGAAATACATTTTAGCACATATTCAGGCAACTGGAACACTTAAAGAGTTTCAAATGTGTACCGATTATTTGCAGTGTGTATCATATTGCTCTTAAGAAGCGAAACTGTATTATAGTTATTGCCGCAGCATGTACATTTTTCTTGATGAAATGTAAAACATTATAATAAATATATTTTTGAACCAATCATACTAACTTTGAAACCTTTGTGTCAGTATTATATTGAAAATGATGTTGCAATTTTAAATGCTGTCATCTAATATATATTTCTCAATCAATAATATTTTTTTTTACTGTAAAGTTTCCTATGAGCATATGCTTTAGTACAAAAAAGATTAAGTGCATTAGACATACACCTACGATCCATGGGGACAAGCAACTCTTGTTAAGCAATTAAATTTCTCTTATGAACGGAAAATGTTCTATCCACATTTACTTTACTTAAAATGGGCTTACGTTAGACTACGTACGTGTCCAATTAATCCTCAAAAATTAATTAACTTACACTCATCTAGAGAAATAAAACTAAACTGCCCCATTGGAAGAGGAAAAAAATGCAATGAATTGTTTTTCCCAACTTTAAACGTTACATCAGCACTTAAGTTAGAAGATTAATTACTTTCTTCTATCGTATAAAAGTTCATAAACATTTTTTTATTCTGTATTTCATTGTCCTTTATTCTACTTCAACAAAGCTTATTGTTGGAAAATGGAATGTTTTACATTAAAAAAAAAACTTAATTGTTAGGACAAAGAACATGCACGTTACGTTTGATAAATTAAATTGAAAAACGAGAGCCTGTTTTAGAAAAAGTGGACTGCAGGTAAATTTATAATTTTTCTCCTTTATTTAAAACTTCAAAATAAAACTATTAAGAATTATCATTTTTCTTCCTTAAATGTCTGCAGATTTTGAGAAAATGTTATTACAAGTCTACGACTTTGAAAAGACTAGTAGGGCCTTTAAACTTTTATTTTACATAAGTTTATTTTTTCAGTGACATTTGTACACCGTCATTGGAAAATTTAGGAAATATTTTGTTTAGTATATGAGATCTATAGATCTCTGTTAATAAATGTATTTTTCAAAACATTTTTTGCCATGAATTGTTTTGTTATTTAATGTTTCAATCGAATTTCACCATAATTTTTATTTCTTTTCCGCATTAGAATTTTTTTTTTCAAGATTTACTCGTAAAATCTTATTCTAGATAACTGATTATCACGTGCGGCAAAAAAAAAAAAAAAAAAAAAAAAAAAAAAAATCAAAATTCAAAATGCTTTTGACATTTTGTTGCCTGATTCTTGTGGAAAATGACCCACTGAATGCGAATATGACCTCTGTTTCCCCCCTATACGTACCAATTTTTTTAAAGGCCCCTCACTTTTTTTTTCAATTTTCCTTAGTTTCAGAGCAATTATTTATTTTTTTCGAGGTTAAAGGAGCTTTATATTAAATGTTAACATACCTTTGGCGGGCAAAAGAGGTTCAAAGTTCAAGATCATGGACACCGATAGCAAAAGGGAGGACTTGGGAGGTATACCCTCCAAAATGAGACAAATCACGAAAACGATCTTTCTATTCTGCTTTTTTAAAAATGATGTTTTGAAAAAAAATCGGTACAGAATGAGAGTATAAGATTCTCTTCTATGACTCCTATGTCCAAAACAATTTTCGCGTAGTAAAAAAAAATATAAAAAATAAACTATTTTGTGAAAGTTGCACGTTGTATACCAGTGAATCGCAGGTCTTCATTCAAAAAGACATTCCTCTGGCTGATTCTTATGTAAAATGACCCCTTGTTTCCAAATATGACCACTTCTTCTCCTCATCACGCCCCTTTTTTTTAGAACCCCACCCCCTCTAATTCAGAGCCATTTTTTTAATTTGGAGGGAGAAAAGAGCATTACAATAATCGTAAACATTTTTTGAATGACTAAAGAAGTGCAAAGCTCAAAATCTTGTGCATATGTAGCAGGAAAGACAACTTGCCCCCCCCCCCCCAAAAAAAAAGAAACACACTGTGCATCAAAAAAATCTCAAAGGCTTCTGGGGCTATTCTGGCTGATTCTTCTGCAAATTGACCCCCTGAATGCGAATATGATCTCCGTTTTCCCTATACATGTGCGATTTTTGTAGAAAAGTCTCCCACCCCCACCTTCTTTTTTAAAACCTTTCCTTAGTTTTACATCGATTATTTTACTTAGTGGGAGAAAGGAGCATTATGTTAACCGCTAACATTGTTTTGGAGGACAAGAAAGGCTCAATGTTCAAAATCATGAACACTGATAACAAAAAAGTAGAGTTATGGATATTTTGGGAGGGGGGGGGGGGGGGTATATGGGAATTATGTCAGAAAGTATGCAAATATTTTCATGCTGGATATCGAATGTGCGGGGGACAAATTAATAATTAACAAAAAGCAAAATTTGTTTGAAACCGCTTGAACATGAGACTTCATCAGAAATTGGCAAGTTAAAACTCCGCCATTGCAATTTTTTTTCGCGAACCACCGATTGGGAAACGTTGATTCTAGCTAACATTAAGTAAAAATGCATTAACGTATGATCGAAAGTACGTACGTAAAATAAGAAATTTAGAAAACGAATTTGAAACATTTTAAAACTAACACTTAAAAATTATACGAGTTTAAGTACATTTAGAAAAACAAAATCAATAAAAGCAATAAAAACACAAAAACTGTTATGATTATTTTAAACTGAGTTATCGCAATACTAATATTGTGGTACAGACTAGAGTATATCTCATTTTTCAGTCTCGTTTTTGTTTTGTGATTGGGTACTTGCATTATGCGTAATAAGGAAGTAAAATAATGACCTTGTTTGTTTCTAAATTAAAACACTCCGCTTGGTTCACTTTTTTTCCAAGCTTAACAATTACTGCGAGTTACTCGAGTTACACTCAAAGTACTGTCCAAACTTAAATTATACCCAAGCGCCAGGTTTTTCTTCTTCCACAAAAATAAGTTTTTTTCTTTTTTTTTTTAAACATTGAAAGTTGAATGTATATCTCTTTTACTATAAGCATTGTCGTATTTTCATACAGATACGTTTTTTTTAACTAAAGTCATGCAGTATACTGCTTCGTATAATTTAATCGTGCTAGGAATAAGCTTATTTGCTGGTAGACATTACTAATATCATTGAATGATTTTAAATCTTTGTTTTAAAACGAGAATAATGATACGATAAATTTTAATTGCGACTTCTTGATGGCCTCTCAACATTATCATCAAAACTAATGACCACATTTCTAAAAGCTTAGCCAGTGTAATTAAAATATTTAACAATTCAATTTGTGGAAGGCAATTACTTATAATGAATTCAATGTGAAAGGGTAATGATGATCATTATTTCTGAATTTAATTATTGTAAAAAATGATTATATACAGCTGAAATATTTCTATCTCATTTTATGTTTTTAAACAAAGAATCTTAAAAAATGCCTTATCCTGAAATTAAAAATACAAATGTTTTTCATTGAAAAGCAACAATAAACAGTGTATTTAAAAGAAAAATTGTGATGGCGGTATGGTGTTCCAAGCACAATAATAGAAATCATTAAAAATTTAAAATAAAAAATGTTGGATTCAACTCATATTTAGAAAGAATCGCGGGAAGTTTACATGTTGTTTAAGATGAGAAGATTTTATTTGTGTTTTAAAATTTGTTAGATAGTCTTTTGTGGACTATACGTCTGAAACGTAATTTCAATGACGGTTGGAAATTTCATTAACTTTCGATAAATGTTGACTGTTTTCGTCTTCCTATGATTTCAAGTAATCCTCCAGAGTTATCAATTTGCGATCAGAAAGGTTTCCTTTCAAAAAAAAAAAAAAAAATCATAGACGCAGATGTGCAATTCAGAACATGTTAGACGGCCTGTTAAAAAATCATATGTAACAATTATATCAAGCGTCATGTTTTCAATTTATGCAAATATTTTACAATCGTATATTTATTGTTCATTGTAGTTTAGTAGTATGGTAGCATTATTTGATATGTTTATTGTGTTGGTGTCCACTTTCAGGACGATTTACTGACTCACTGAGAAACAGTTTTAAATTTATTACAACTATATTTTTTATATTAAAACATTTTTCAGCGGATCACATGATAAACTAACTATACATTTTATTTTACAAACTATGGAGTTATCTGAAAGTCAACAGGCTTTTAAAAGCCTAGAAACTATTGAGCTATTTACAATGAAATAGTTTCAATAGGTTTGCGCGAGAATGCTCAAAAACGCCGGATATTTCTATTGTTAATGAAGAAAAAATACGTAGGGGAGACCGGGGCAAGATGACTATGCTAACAATTTTCGTGGTTTATTAATTTATTTTTAAGGATAGTAAAATTAATTTTACATGAGCTGTTAGAGTAGTCCTTTGTAGTATTAAATATATTAGCATTTAATTTTTCAAATAAAAATTACGAAGGATATTTTTATTTTTTCAAAACCTTAACAAATCGTCATCTTGCCCCAGTACTGGGGCAAGATGACTTTGACCTAGGGGCAAGATGACAACGTTGAAAAAGGTTGAACATATTTTATGTTTTGAATATGTTACCTGGTTTTACAAATGATAACTGTGTTTTACATCTTACTAAGTATCAAATTAAGCGTAATGCATTGTAGCGTAATGTTGAATTGTTTAGTTGTGCAGCTAACAATAGACACAAATAAAAATGCCATTTTCATAATTGGAACAATTATCATGCCACCACTCTTGGCTTTTACAGCTCTGGATCCATTCTTCTGTTGGAGGGTCACAAAATTCCACTTTCCAAGCAAGGCATCTTAGAGCACTATTCTTTGAATTTGATGCAACTGCGTTGCTTGCTTGGTCTGAGTTTTCTTACTCCCTTTTTAGCTTCACGAGCTTATTTTCCCTGTTTTTTTAAATAATTCTTTTTTTTCGTCCGCTTTGCTCCTTGTTCTGACATTTCTTTGATGGGTGTGCTTGTAAGAATGTTTGAGCTTCAGTTTTTGCTTTCTCGCATTGAGTTGCTTTAGGCAATGCATTGAAATCAAAAACACTTACATGCTTCTTTGGTGTATCAGAATCAGCATTTGCCATAACTTTTGCTTCGTATGGAGAGTTTACATGTTGATTTTCTACTCTCAAGGTCTGAGGATTAGCACTATTATTCTCAGTTTCAGAGCCAACAACGTCATAGTCTGCTAAAAACAAGAAAAGTATGAGACTCGATATCTCATTCTTTAAACCCTTTATCGGCATTTCCAACTGTATCTGCTTTGAAGTAAGCGGTGCTCAAAAGCTCACCAACATTTGTTTTCTGTGATAGTTTGTCCTTGATGAATGACCATAAAGTTGTCACATGCTTGGCTATAGTTGGTTTTTAATGGGCAGAAAAATGACGCATCAGGAGCTAGAGACAATGGAATGTGTGGAATGGCAACCCAAACCATGATAATATTTTTTCACTGCAATATAAGTTACCCTGCAAAGCTATATGAGATTTATGATTGTCAATAATCAACAAAGCAGGATATTCTTTGCTTGGTTTATTTCATTCAACTAGTCATTTTGTCAACTAGTTTATAAATAGCCCCTGTTCCCCCGCTTTCGAACGATACCTCCCTTGATTCAATGCGTCCTTTAGCCCCAGAGGAGAATCGCAAGGTCGCGTGGACAAACACACAGCGTTTACAGGAATTTAATAAAGTGGACAACATAGTTAGTTTAATAAATTCCGAAACACGGACAATAGGCAAGCTCGTCATCTTGCCCCGCGTTGCTGCCCGTCATCTTGCCCCAGACTACCTGTTTGAACGGATTCTTCTCCATTGCCATAAAAATAGCGATAAATTGACATTCATTCATGGTAATAGGTAGTATTTAAACTAAGTTACTCATAAATGCTCAAGAGACACGATATTTCCTATATGTATATGCAGCAGAGCTTATTTACACATGCATAAAAGTTATACCGTGGCAACGGTTTCAGAACTAACACAAATATGGCGATTTTAGCGTCTCTATACTATTGCTGAACGAACAGCGGATAGGAGAGCCAGTAGCATGCAGTTGATGCAGTTACCTCGTTTAAAACGGGAAAATTGAGGCATTCGTCATCTTGCCCGGCTCGTCATCTTGCCCCGGTCTCCCCTACTTGACATTAATTAAGTTTTGAGCATTTTGTGGTGCTAGTGTTTTATGTAGACTATAATCTTACCAGGCGTTAAATAAGCAAACAAATTCGTTCATATTATATAGACTCTTAGTATGTGGTGGGGCTCCATCTTGCATAAAAAGAGTCAAAAGGACACTGTCTTTACTACAGTTGAGGACGTTAGCAACATGTACAGGTAACGTTGTGTAGTAACCGAACGTGTTGCAAGTCCTGTTATCTGAAAAACATCAAAAGAATAAGGTTAACACTAGAAAGACGGTGTTTTGCGTATACTTAGAAAGACTAGCAGCGGCCACTTTGACCGCCATACTTAAAAGATTGGAAATTTCCTCCTTTCGGGATTTTTAACCGTAGAAAAGATTTGTCTCAACATGTCAGAGTTTAATTTAAGAATTTAATCGTAATGAAATCGGCAAATAAGTCTCATATATTTTTTTTTTTAATTTTATGTTCGATCAAGTGAAATACACATGCTTTACACAATTGGCATTGAGAAAAAGCAAATTTGTACAAAAAGAGGAAGTTTTCTTAGCATTGAATGACTAACAAGTACTATAATCAGGCATGCATGTGTTTGGTTAAAAAAACATCTAAATATCGCAAGATACCGTACATTACTATCTTTTACAGTATTTCGAAATACTTGTTATCGCGTGACTTGCATATTAGCCATTAAGGTTTTTTTTTTCTTTTTTTTGCCAATCAGAACAAATGCTTGTAGATTTATTTCCGCATAGTTTAATTTCACACTATTTTAATCTTTTTCTTGAGTGCAGCAAAATTGATCAGTGGAGGTTACTTGGAGGAAATTGGAGAAATAGGAGTTCTGTTTTTGAAATGTCCCCCTTTTTTTTTCGGCGTCGGATCCTTTTCCCTTTTTCTTTCACTGTTTTATATATTTTGAGCATCCTTTTTTATTTGCGAGGTTTCTTCTGATTCTTTAACTCAGAAGAATAATCCTTTTCTGCAAATCTAGTGTCCGAAAAATAAACTCAATAATCTCATAAAAGCAAACTATTCTCATCGCTAGGAATATATTTCTCTTCAAGTAAGTCAGACTGTTCATTCGAACCATTATCTGTTTTAGATAAATCTGCAACAGTTTCAGGAATTAATGTTCCTATAAGTTTTGCTTGTCAACGGTTTTTCTCGACATCATGAAGATAATGATGTGACTGAGCACTTCATTATCATCAAAGAAAATAAACGTCACTGCTTCAAGCAAAGCACATGTTTTGGTGCACAAAAGAATTAAAGCAAATATTTTTGGAATTTACCTGTTTATATTTACTTCTTTTTAGACCCAAGTTAATTTCACGTGTCCAGTCACATGTTTTTCAAATTTACCTTTCTCAACTTTGCCCCCGGTGCAGATATCAGAAAACTGAAACCATGCAACCAGCAGGTGTTTCGCATTTTCCTAACATTTCAAAGAATTAAACCTGACCAGCAGATACTACTCAAACTCAAAAGAACATTTACCCTGATAACTAACAATAGTCCATAGTACACAGAACTGATAAGAGAAAAAAGAAGAAAACGGGTGCATAAAGTAAGTTTCACTTTGCGGTCAAAATGACCGTAGTCAGTCTTTCTGGGTATACGCATTTATAACGACTATAATAATAGGCCGAAAGAAATAAAATTTACTGTTTTAAGATCTCAATAAATAGTTAGGAAAAGTCAATGAAGGAAAAAGAGTTTGAAAATTAAACGCAGCAAATATGAGCATTTGAAAATCGTTTGCGGTCAAAATGACAGCTTTTGGTCATGATTAAAAGTGTTTGAAATAGCAGAACCATCTGTGAGCAATTTTAGGAACTACAGTTAACTCCTGGTTATCGGCGATCAGATTATCCGCGGTGCAGAATATCCGTAGGTCTTTTAACTTTTTTTAACGGTGATAACTTACAACTAACCGACTTTTTTTTGTAAAAATTTAAAGTACGTACGAATATTGTAGTCATTAAATGCTTTATAAACTTTTGCTTGAGATATTTTTCCTTTTTAGCTTTAACATATATTTTTTTCCATTCAATTTTATTGATTTTAGCTCTAATTTAAATGTATGTGTGAGTGGTTTTCATATTTTTTAGATATTTTAAGCACTAGTATCGTTTTTTATCTATTATTCGGACTATCCGATGTTTTCGCTAATCCGCGTTTACCGTGCCAACCTATTCCGCGGATAACCGGGAGTTTACTCTATCAGTATTATTCCATTCTTCTTACCCCTTCCTGTTTAGTAAATATACAAATTTTTGTTTCATTCGGTTCATTCCTTTAAGCTCTAGACAGCTCCAAATAGTGTTTCATATTTAAAAAACACTCGATGTTTGGTCTGCTCGGAAAGTAACGTCAGTGGACTGTTAAGGGATTTTTTTTCTATCTAAATGTTATACAAACTACAAATAACGGTTTAAAAAAAAGCAGTCCTCTGAAAGTGAACTTATGACTTTCAGAAACATTTCCAGTAATTGACAGAGTCACGGTTCGCCTTTCATTGGTGTCTTCAGCGCTCTGGTGCAAATCTCTTCGACCATGTTACATATTTCTAAATTATCAAAAGGAAGTTCTTTTATCCAAGTAAAGGAAAAATAATTAATTGAGTTAGGCCAGAAAAGGGCTGAACAGTGACATGGAAATTGTTGACACATGTGGCTAATCAATCAGGGTTCTGGTCACTAGCTTTGTGCGCTTTTTACTCCGTACCAGTCCTTTCAGCAGTGCTTTTTGATACGTTTAATGCCTGTGTCATTCAAAAAACTTCCAACAATCACTATGGGCTTGTGATTTCTGTCCCATCATCTTTCGTCTGTTTGGCAGTTGATGGCTGCCCTGAGTGAGATTCATCGATGACCTCATCACGACCTTTACAATTGAGTGAGTCATTTAAATACCTTGTAACAGAGTTGAATCATTTGCCATTCCGTTTTACTATTACTCTCAAACGCTGTCTTTGTGACAATAAAAACTACTACTGCGTACATACCGAGTTTTATATAAATCATGATGTCAATAATTTGCCCAATAGAGCGAGGCTTGAACGTTAGATAAAAAGATTTAAAATGTCTGTTTGTACACTTCGAACAGTCGAAATTTCACTGGAAGCTGTAGTTTAACTTAAGAGGAGTGTATTTCTAAACGTTTATATTCCTTATTATTTTATGAATAACTACTTGTTATCGACTCACTGACATAACTTTTAGGATAGACCACACTATACGTATATAAAATTTACTTTAAATCTTATATTATTTTACAATATAGTAGTCAATGTCATATGGTAGTCACCTGTTGAAAAAAAGTTAAAAGTAAATTACTTTAATTACAAAAAAAAAAAAAAATAAATAAAAAATAAAAATTAAAATTAAAATTAAAGAATGAACACACAGAAGCAATGCATTTTGTTCTGAATTGGAAGAAAAAGCTGCATTTCTCGGTTGGGAATATATGTGGCTGGAGAATCAAAAACAAATTCCGAATGAAAAGCGAGATAAAAAAACTATTTCTGAGATAGAATACATAGACTGGTGTTAGTGCTTAGTTTCGCGTATGTCTGCATTTTTTTACAAGAGTCTTGTTTATTTCATTGCATGTCTGAGAACGGCACAAAGCCTGTATTTACATTTGAAATAGATTATTGATGCATTCCTTGGGCTTGCTTGTCTTGCTTTCGTGTTTTTCGTTTCTATCTGGCTTCCTGTCCGTAACATTAGTTCATTTTTGTTGTTAAGTAATCATGAGTTTTACACATATGCTCTTTCTATGTGGCGCAAATCAAAAGGGCTGTTTTGTTTATACTTTCACTGATCATACATGTTATTCTTAAAATGGGACTTGTTTCTAATACTTTCTAATTAATTTTATTTTTTGGCTGTATAATATAATTGTCATTGAAATAGGGTAAATAGGGTATTGCTGAATTCATTTTTCTTGCCTGTCTGGCATGTTTTCGTATTTTTCGTTTTTATCTGAATTCTTGTCGATAACATTAGTTAATTTTTGCTAATAAATAATCGTAGGTTTTAAATATATGCTTTTTTTATGTGACGCAAATACTTTTTTAACTTTAAAAGGTTTGTGTTGCAGATTACACTATTACAGATCCCACATGTGCTTCTTAAAAATGTACTTACTTCTAATAGTTTATAAACTAATTTTTTTAATTTTTTTTAATATAAATGCCATTCATGTAAATTTTGAATGTAAACATGCTTGCAATTGAACCGTTTATTTTAAAAACCGGTCAAGCGAAAGTTCTCTAACTGTAAAAATTCTAAAATACATTTTTACCTTCGTAATAAAATGTAACTATAGAAATTGCAATATTTTAAATTGAAGTGGATAAAAATTTTGGTACATCTCTTTCAATAAACATTGTTGTAATAGTCATTTACTAATTCGATAAGTTGATATAAATGTTTTCCTCAAATTAGCGATTTTAGCATTTGACGGGTTTTTGATGCAAGCGATTTAAATGCGTATGCATTTCAGTTTGCTTAGTCAATCTTTATGAAAAAAAAAAGTATAATGGCATTTTTGTTTTAATCTTTAGAGGATTTTTTTTTCCCTGACTGGAACAGGCTACATGTGCTAATATACAGTTAAAACATTACCACCAGATAGGTGGCGCTAAAAGCAAAGTAAATGTTTCACAATTTCACTTTGCTCTGCTATTTAACTTTTTCCCACATTCCCCTAGATTTTTTTTAAATATTGCTTCGGAAGCATTTACTTTTACTTGCACTTTTTTTTATTTTATTTTATTATTATTATTATTATTATTTTGATTCTGTTGTCCATGTACAAAGAGTGATTTTTTTCAACACTCTTCAAAAACTTAAGATATTAAGATCACATTTTAGTACACTTCTTTTACAAGCAGCACATTTGAAAAACTTTTAAGTGCACAATTATTCAACTGGAGAACTTTTTTCTAATGTGTAAATTAAAATGTTTACAACGTGTTCCCAATGTGTTTGGTGATTTTGGAATGCAAAATATAAGATATTAGAAGAACTTATTTCAATAAAACTGATTAAGAAAAATAAAATAGGGAAAAAAATGTTTCCTTAATAAATACACAAAAATGAAATAACTGCATTGAAATAAATTTATGTTGTGGAAAAACGTAAAAATAGCAAGAAATGAAGTAACAACATAAAAGTTGTAAAAAGGAATCATAAGCGAAAAAAGTGTAAAGCAAGAAAAAAATAAGATAATAAATAACCTAGAGGCAATAACTTTCTATATAAAAAAGATAGAAGCAACTTCATTTCTTGGATTGGTGCATAAAAAAGCAAAGGAGTTTAGAAAAAGAAACGTAAACATTGATTACTTAGAGGTTTTTTATTTATTTTTATTTACATGTGATAATTTTCTTTGATCTCAGTCGTTTATTAAGAAACACACATGATCCCACTCACCCATTTATCGACGCACAAAATAATTGAAAAAATAAACAAATATATTGTGATACATTCGAACTCGCATATAACTAGCTGGAAGGGACCGCAACATTCTTTCGTTATAACCGAATGCTCATATAAAAAGGATATGTGAAAAAAATCGTAAAGATTTATACATTCTTTTTTGTTTTTTATATTTTTGTGCAGGTACCGAAGAAGTTGGTTATTTGATTTGAACTCCCTTATTGTCTATTTCTTGTAATTGTTTTTTGAGGAGCGTGAGATTTGAAAAACATCGTCATTTGCAACCGCGGTTTCCAAATAGTTTGAAATTTTTCTGCAGTTAGAAGTCAAGTGAGGGCTATTTAACTTCAAAGTCTTCACACTCGTCGTTATGGTGGTCGCTTTCATTTTTTTTCTTTCTCTTGACTTTCGGCTACAATACACTTGGAAGTATACCTCGGAAATGATACAAAACATTATCATAAATAAATGTATAATTTTTTAAAAAGCTCCTCTACTCCACAAGTTTCAAAAAAAAAAAAAAAGCCATCACTTCTCTTCATGATTTATGTCTTACCGCTAACTTTCGGCTGAACTCAGAATGTTAATGGAATTTTTCCAAAAATAAAATAATTTTTTCTGAGGAGGAAATCAATAGATATTTTTTGAATTACGAAAACGTTGTTCGCATTAAGCGGAATTTGCTTGTTAAAATCGAATTTTGTTCCCAAAGATTTGAACATTTTACCAACTAAATCTTTTCGATTTCCTCGCTAAATCTGAGTTCTCGTTCAAACATGGTTTGCTATCAGCGAGTTCGACTGTACATGTATATACTAGTACACAGACAGGGTGTCTGAAAAGACCTTAACACATTAAAAAAATCATGGAAAAATAACACTTTGTATTACGCATATGAGTTATGCTTAGTAACACTTTACAGGTTCTTAAATATCGTATGACAGTGGTTCCCATCTAACGGCCCACGAGCCATATGCGGCGCGTGAAATTGACTTCTTTGATGCGTTGTTTTGTTTAACCAATTTTCCGCCAAAACTCAAAATCTTTTATGTTATTTCTTTTGGATAAAAATCACAAATGTTATTAATCTAAACTCATATAATAGGAATATGCTTCAAAACGAATAAAATTGCACTTAGCTTTAGAAATATGGGTGTTGCGTTGACGCAACGTCAGCGGAAAAAGAGTATGTATGCCGAGTAGTTTTATCAGAAACTAGTTTGCAGTTTCAATGCGTTTTATACGCTGAACAATGGACGATTTAATAAACTGTATTATGGTTCTGAAATGTACAGAGCATTTTAGAAGCAACTGAAATTTATAGAAAATAAACACATTAATACATTTTAGAAATTTTAGATTTAAGTTAAAAAAATCAGTGTCTTATAGTTACACATGAATGGGCGAATAAATGTGTTTGTTCAGCAACATGCGATAAAACATCGGAATCAAAATAAAAATGAAAAACATCCGCACTAGTTTTACCTTCTGGAGTGTTTCTTACAGTCTGAATTGATGCCTTTTCATTTTTTGGTTGATACTTATTCCTGTTTTGTCCATCGCAATACGTTTAGGATGGTTTGCATCCTTGCGGTATGTTTTTTTTTTTTTTTTGATTTTTTTACTATAGAAATTATGGCGATCATTCTCTTTTTTTTTTTTTGGACGTGGACTTCAACTTTACCATCAGTATCTCGGATTAAAACTTCATTATCGTTATATGAAATGTTCTCATCGCCTTTTTCGTCACTTTTGTTATTTCTGGTGGTAGAAAAGCAATATCAGTTTCATCATCTCAGTTTTTTTCCGAAAATCTGTTCCAATGCTTCTTCCTAAGTAAGATATTTTGTTCTGGGCATTTCGAAAAGTGGATTCGAAAAAAAAAAATTCCACAGTCGAAAGGCACATAATAGAAATAAAATGTATTTCTACCCAGAAAGCAGTTAAGACAATCAGTCAGTCTACCCCTTTTCCGCTGACGTTGCGTCAATTCAACACTTGTTTTTATTCGCCCCTCTCCTCCCCCACAGAAGCAGTTTCTTTGAAGCAAGTTATGATAAAAAGTGATTTTGAATAAACGTATTTTATATCTAAACCGATTTTTTTTTAATATTTTTATTTTTTCTGAAAGAAAACTAGATTACAAATTTAAGCAAAAAAAAAAAACCACGTGAGAACGACAATTTTTACTATATATAAAATAAAATTTTAATCAAGTTTTTTTTTTAATTAATATGATTCTAATGTTATTCATAAATCCAAAGCAGCAAGTAATACAAACATAAGTTTTATAGTGAACTTTTTGTGATTATTCTTACTGACCGTTGCGTCAACGCAACACTAGCGGTGATGGGTTAATATTTTGAATCGAAAACTCTTGAAAAAAAACCGACTCAACCAATAATCTTCTTTTGGCACTAAGAATGAATGCTGCAAATTTGGAGCCGAATAGGTAAAAATGGTTTTTAAGCCAGATGGAGATTGTGTGTGCAAAATAAGCATATGGTAATGTTATAGTATAAGCATATATTTTTTCATGTAACCGAGGAAAAACTCAAATACATTTAAATTTTTCATTCGTTCTAGCCTGCACAGGTCATCTTATTATAAGGTGTGGCCCTCTGGTAAAAATTGTAGGTGACCATTGTTTTATGACATCGTAAAAAAAAAAAATTGTATATGTTCTTGGACAATCTGAGTAGACACACCACATGTTGTTGTTTTTTCTCCTGACTTCCCAGTAAAAGTCAGGAAAAAAGAAAACAATAAAAGAAGAATTAAATAAATATCGAAAAAATAAAAAAAATAATAAAGTAGGGTTTTGAGATGGGGGATGTTTGTCTGCCAATAACCTTTGAATGGATATTCCAATTCGTACTAACTTTTCTTGCTCGAAAGATATCAGCGAGGACACCTCATTCACATATTTTTGATTTGAACAATTTTTCGCTCAATTTTAAACCGTTAAACAAAAAAAAAATAATAAAATAAAATTAAATAACATTAGCTCCCATGGGGAAATTCCAAGCAAATATAAATACCTAAATTAGAGGCGAGTTTGCTTCAAACAAACTTTGCTTGAAAAAGCTATTGATGAAGAACATGTAAAGAAAATATCTTTTTGATTTGGACAATTTACCAATCAATTTAGAATAGTTCAAATCCCTTAACATTTAGTCCAGTCATATTATGCAAAAAAAAAAAAAGGCTAAAATCGCAAAACACGATGTAGTTCTGATTTTTTAATTTGTTGTTTGGGTCAGTTAGGGTAGTTTAAATCTAAGTTTGCAGTTTTCAAAAACCTGTGCTCGCTGCGTAATTCACGAAAAACTGCAAAATTTTTGGACCTTTTTTAGTTTTTCCTTTATAACTCCAAAACTATCTAACTTTTGTAAATGTAATGCCTGTTATAAAGCATATTAAATTTTAAACAATTTAAGCTCAAGTGGGGTTCTGTACGACCAATAGTTCAGGCGATATCGTACTTCAAAAACTAGAATTTTTTTTTAAAAATGAAAAAAAATTACTCGGATGACATTCCATGAAAATATTAACGTGAATTCCCACTTTAATCGAAAAACCCCTGGATATACTGCTATAGTGCATGTGATTCGCTTTCATTTAAGCCAAAAACGAAGTCTGTAGATGCAATAGTTCTTTTACAATCGCAAAACAAACAAATAATCAGAAAATTCGATTTTTATTTTTTATAACCGTATTTACAGAAATAACCTTTTCAAAAAATATATTTAGAGATATATCAGTAATAAAATATTTTAAAAATAAATCTCTTTTCAGTTTGAGTTAAAAAGGTGAATAACCCTAATAAATAATAATATTACAAACATAACACATTTTTTCAACCTTCCCGGTACGTATTTATAACTAAAAACTAAGTGTTCATATATGAAATACACCGCCAGTTCAGTCGTTCCAGGTGAGGACTTCAGTTTCGTGCTTATTAGCACTCATCAGCCCAACATAGGAAGTGACTGAGCTAGAAGTGGAAAACCTTTTAAGGAAGCAAGAGTGCCACACAAAGTGGAAGCTAATCTAGAATTAATTCTATATTAGATAATAGTTTGTTTCTTATACATTAGTATATGCATATACTACATTATCTTAAATCAATATCTTAATCAAAGTATGTAACTGTATCCATATTACAAATAAAAATTGGTTATAACTCGTCCTTTTCCAGTCGTGAAATGTTGAGATGAATTCCTAAAACATTAGTTCCAAACTAAAAGAAATACATAATTAACAATATGTGTGATAACCAGTTTTACATTGATTATTAGAAGACAAAACAAATTTTAAATCATTTTATTTTACCCAGTTTAAGCGTAGTTATTTTTGATCTGAGTCTGTTAGAGCGAAGCTGAATAGATAAAACGCAGAAAAGACTGGTACTTTCTACCAAAATCTTTAATCAATACCGGTAGAATAAAAGAGGACAGAAAGAAAGACGTCTGTCTTGGCGCTTTGTTTAGTGCCCCATCAGAGCACAAAATTAATGACACTGGTAAATGGATGTCAAGCTATTAACCGCATTCTGGTGGTCTCTAATTCTAGGTTAAATGACTTAGTCGTTAAGAAAAAACATGCTTACTGTAAACAGTTTATAACCAAACGTATCATTATTCGACTTGAATTATCAATGAATATTTGATGAACGAGGCACAGATTAGATTAGTGTTATAAACATTAAAAACACGATTTTATTTAACAATTTCGGCTTTGCATTTGCTGATAAGTATTTGAAAAATAGCTTTTAATTTATATGTAATTTAATTCAACATTTAAATGGGTCCCTAGAAGAGGGATATATATTATTTATTAAAAATTTTACTGGAAGGACTAAACAAAACGAGTTGATGTGTGCATCACATGACTTCCTTTTACTCAAATTTAATGTCATTTTCTCATTATTGGCATTTTTACTGTGATTCAATAGTTTACTTTCTAAATATCACCAACAGTGGCCAAATTGAAACCAGATTTTAAAAAAATAAAACTTTAAAAAAATACGCCAAAGTTATTGAAAAAACTTGGCGATCAAAAGCTTGGCGATAGATCGCCAAGTGTCCGCCAAATTATAACACCACTTGAGTTTACATCGAAATTAACAATGATTTCCCCCCAAAAAGGGGCAAAATACCCCCTTAGGAATATCCGAATAAAACCAAAAGGGGAGATGCACAACTAGACCCCACTAGGAGTCTATGTACCAAATTTCAACTGTCTAGGACATTCGTTCTTGAGTTATGCGACATACATACACACATACGCACATACATACATACAGACGTCACGAGAAAACTCGTCGTAATTAACTCGGGGATCGTCAAAATGTATATTTTAGGTGTCTGTACGTTCTTAGGCATGTATCCACGTGCGGTGGGGTTGGAAAATAAACTCAACATTCATAGTGGGTGAACAAAATGGAAACTAAGGCCGATTTTTGAGTGACAATTTTTTCGCGAATACAATACTTCCTTTTTTGTAAAAGGAAGTAAAAAGCGTACAACTGAAGAATTTTGATCAAAATCAAGGGTAGCCGTTCTTCCACTGTAATTTCGGATAGTAACAATAACGATCGATTTACAATTAAGATTTTGTGAAAAATTTAATTGTCTGTCTTATTTCTACAAAAAAAAAAAAAAAAAAAAGACAACTTTGTAACGTACGCCTTTTTTCCTGAGACCCATTCATTTCGTGTTTTAAACGGTAATAAATACTATGATTTAATGAATAAATTATATTTTCGTACATAGTAACTTTACATTTTGATCGAAGAAAGTATTGAATATCTTCAAAACACTACACATTTCCATTTAAGTGATAAATATTGCCTAAGTTTAAGAAACTAATATCTCTACCAAATTAAGACCATATTAGTATCCGTTGTATGCAATCTTCACCTTTACAAGGTGTAAAGCGGTATAAATCAAACCTATCATTTTTGAATTAAAGAGTATAATCACTGAATTTTTGCTGAAAGAGACATATTTTAAATTTGAGATAAAGAGTAGATCGTACTTTAAAAATTTCATATGCTAAGCATAGATCAACAACACTAAATGTAGCCTTAAAACGGTATTTTGTTTGTTTAATTCTTCAGTGATTGTTGTGAGCAAGGAAAAAAATAGTGCACTCCGTCAGTGAATTAGTTATATTTTTTCACTTATTAACTAAAAAATTTAATATTGTAACAAAAACATATTTAATTATCTGAAAATAGTAAACATTTGTATTTAACCCAAACACATTGCCAAAGGTTCTCAACACAGTGATGTACGCGATCATCATCTTTGCAATTAGATTGGTGTTAAACAATGTTCATCGATGAAACTCACGTTCGTCAGTCACACAAATAATTACACACTCCATGCGCAGAGCAGTTTAAAGCAGCATTTGCGATTAGACATTGATTCACAGAGCCACATTCATATTACTCCTGGAATAGAGGGATAAGACGTTATTACATATGATAATAGAACTTACCAAATAGTATTGCCTTACTGTGTAAAACAGGGTTTAATTTCTATCAAAATCAGTGCAAGAGCTATACAGTGTCATGGCCAAGTAAACGGCAGTCTCTGCTTTTCGCGATATTTGAAGCAATGTGTTTTGGATTCAATACTAACATGAATTTTACAACATAAATTATACTTTCATTTGGTTTTATGACCTTTAGGCTTCAATTCCGCTGGCGTGCTAATGCATCATGACATTAAAAATCGCTAATTTTTGGATTTTTTTCTTTCTTTTAAGTACCCCTTGGATGACTTTTTATCCAAAAGCTCACACTTCTTTGCATTGAAAATACATACGTTCCTTGTGACACCGAAACAGGTATCTGAAGTATCTCGCAATGTTTGTGCATCAAAACGTCGGTAATACGTTCATTTAAAAGCTCTCTGTTGTTTAGTCATCTTAGTACAGTACAATTAGACTCAAACCTCAGCATCCAAAGTAAAAGTTTCTCGCCAACTCTAAATTATTGTATACTGTCCCCATATTGTTTAGTAAAAAGTTTCAATTTTCAGCGTCCAATTTTGAAGGGAGGAGGTGGAGGAGAAATTGGTAAATTAATAGTTTTTATCAGTTTTTGGGAAATATTTTGAAAACTATGGCGTTTAGCGCGAAAAGCGCGATATACAAACTAATCTACACTAAAATATGAACAAAATGATCCTAAGCATTATTTTGTAAAACCAACGATTCCAGAGTTATGGCGGATGTAAAAGTAGAAAATTTTCGCATTTTGAAGATTTTTTGGAAAAATGAAATTTTAACTACTGCGTAAACAGAAATAACTGAATAATTTTACAAAAATTAATATTATACAATCGTATTGTAGTCTAAAAGAAGCTAAGAGGCACCACATCGGGTTAGAAATGTAGAAATACTGGGAACGAGAACCAGTTTACTACGAGGCGGCACTGGTCCGTCAGTCGTATCTAGGGTTGTCAATTTAACGGTTTGAGCCCAAAGTTTAGGGGGGAAATTTTGGAATGGGATTTTTAGGGAGATACGTAATATTTTTCTAGCTAAATGTTGAGGCTTAAAATTAGGGTTTTATCATGCAAAAATCTGTTTCTTTTAATTTTTTTTAAAAAGAAATTGAAAAGAAAAACACGAACACGACTCGAACTAAACAAAAATTCTAAAAAGGTTTCAAGTTAAAAAAAGCAACGCTTAATGTGCTATAGTATATATTGCACAACGTCATGGTGCCCGTAGTACGGAATGATATGAGGAACAGATGTTCGATTTCATTAATTATTTTTGAGTAAGTTACATCGTATGACTTTAATTTTATCGAGTGCTTACTTTATGAACTCAAGACTCGCTGGAACTTCTCATCTCAATGAGCCCAGGAAACGATCTGTTTGTTAATTGTGGATACTTCACCATCAGACGAACAGAAGAGTTTGGTCTGGAGTCTGAAGTGATATGTTCATTGAGCAGGTTTTGATGAGAACCTTGAGTAGCATTGGTGGGTTGACTAGAGGCAGAGGAATTCGATGTAGGAAGATCGGGCGCCGTCTATTGGGCACCGTCAATTGGACACCGGGAACATTAGGCACCGAGCATATTGGGCGTCGGGAACTTTGGGCGCCGAGAATATTGGGTGCCGGGAACATTGGGCGCCGAGTATATTATGCGCCGTTAACATTAGATGCCCGGAAGATTGGGCGCCGGGAATATTAGGTGTAGAGATCTTTGGGTGGCGAAAGGCGTCCAATATGCTCGGTGTCCAACGTTCCCGGGCTAAAAAAGGAATTCAGTTCTGGTCTAGGGGCGGCTACAGCCTGATAGTCACCCCCCCCCCCACCCTGGATTCGCCACTGCCATTAATGCTTGAATTTTAAAATGAACATAGTCTTTGGCAACAAGAGTTTCTTGTATATCTAGAATTTCCATGAAGAAGAAGGAAAGGGGCTCAGGGTTGTAGGCTGGGTCATTGAAATTTTCATTTTTTTTTCTTTTTGGAAATTTTGTTTTCGTGAGGGGAGGGGGCTGCTCCGTATTATTCAGAGGGGTGCACAGCGTCAAAGATGAGCTGGCTACCTTGGTGTTGGACAGCACAACGCACGCTATGATACGCGGAAAATTTATAAGCTCATTCCATGCAACAATCAGAGGTGACGCGATGCACCCCAAAGATCACCGTACCCAAAAACCTGGCGCCCAATACGCTCGGCGCCTTAAGCTCTCGGCATCCGACGCCCTAAGTTCCCCGCGCCCAATGTTCCCGGCGCTCAATATGCGCGGCGCCAAAAGTTCCCGGCGAATAATGTGCTCGCAGCTCGAAGTTCCCGGTGCCCAATGCTACCGGCGCCTAATCTGCGGCGCCCAATCTTCCCATTTCTAGAGGAATTATAGCGATAATTATTGCAACTTGGATTAACTCCATGCCAGCTTGTTCTCGCTTGTGTGAAGCAATGGAAGAATTTGCAAGTTTGCGTAGCGCTTCTTCAGAGCTGCACATAGACATAAAAGAGATGCAAGACATAAAAGAAATTGCAAGGACTTGTAAAGTTTTATGTCTTGGCTTGAGCACATAATCCGTTTTCTAAATTACCGGAACTCTCTTCCTTATCAAATGGAGTTGTAGCACATGAAAACATGAAATGTAATGAAACACTTGAAGTTAGACTACTAGCTTTAAAAGAAATTGAGAACAAAACATTCAGTGAGATACACTTGAAAAGAAAATTTGCTGTTCAGTCTCTTAGCATCTATTACCAAATCTGTGACAATAAGCACCACCACTGTATTTGTGAAACCCTAATAATCTCTCACATCGGATGGTTTGCACTGTAAGAAGTGATGAGAGATTTCAAGAAATCTTTTAATTTGAATTAAATGCATATTCTCCATCCCCGTTCGACGAATCTGGCTTGATGAGGAAAGGGAGCTAATCTTCAAAGTTGTCTGTTTTGGTTTCAGATTCAAATGAATCATCCCTCACCCCAGATTTAGAGAAAGAGTTTCACCTCAATGACAGCTAATGGTAAAGCTAAGAATGGAGTTGAAGCTTGAATGATTGGTGATGATACGGATTTACTAGTCTCAGGGTTCGTACGCCCTTGAAAAACCTTGAAAAGTGCTTGAAAAAAAAAAGTTCATTTTCAAGTGCTTGAAAACCTTGAAAAAGTTTTAAAACCTTGAAAAAGTTTCTTAGTGCTTAAATTCTCTCAAAAATCAACGAATTGTGCTTAGAAGTTTTAAAAAAGTATTTCACCAATGCAATTTTCTGAACATGTGTTCAGTATGCAACATCGCGAAAAATTGCTTCCGTGTTTGGGATTTCAATCCTTTTGCATCTTGTAAATATTTTGATGTTTTTTACAACCGAAAGATATTTTGACATATGGTACCTTAGATTAGTTTATTTTTTGTTTGATTTCATTAATTAACAAAGAAATTAATTTGGAAACCATGACAACATTGAACTTACTCGGGTTTCGCGGAAAATTGCTCTTGTGTTTGAAATTTCAATCTTTTTGCATCCTGCAAATATTTAAATATTTTGGCTAATCAAATGTTAGTTTTGCATATGCTACCTTAGATTAGTATATTTTTTGTTTAATTTTAATAAAAAACAAATAAATTTATTTCATGGGAAACATGCCACGTCGAACGAACTCAGACTTTGCGAAAAATTGCTTCTCGTGTTTGAAATTTCAATCTTTTTGCATCTTGCAAATATTTAAATATATTCACTAATCGGATGTTATTTTCATATTTGCTACCGTAGATTAGTATATTTTATGTTTAATTTCAGTAAAATATAAGTTTATTTTATGGGAAACATGACAACATTAAACTTAATTCGCGAAAATTTGCTTCCCTTGTTTGAGATTTCAATCCGTTTGCATTTTGTAAATATTTTTATATTTTTGGCAATTAGTAGTTATTTTGACACTGCTACATCAGATTAGCTTATTTTATTTTTTATTTTAATAACTAAAGATTTAAAGAATTTATTACCTTGGTCTTGTTTAATTATTTGCTTATTTATTTTTGCAATTTTGAATGATTATCTTTACCTAATTTTTGGTCATAACAGATTTTTTTTAAAAAAATTTAAATTTCAGCAGTTGAGCACCTAACAAATTAACTTAAAGTTTGTATTTTAAACATAAAGTTGATTTATATAATTTTATTTATAAGTACATCATTTTTTTATGTCTGCTAAAATAAATAAGGTGTATAACAGGGGTGGTTGTGTTATGATTATTCACTTGAAATCCAGTAGTGTTCGTTTTTATGCTTTTATCTCCCTATATCTCCAATTTTCCCCTTTTCCTCAAATGTTCAAAATTACTACTTTATTAAGGTTGTGGGTACTTGGAGCTTACTGAAAGAGGCTTTAATCAGCAAAGGGGTAGATAGCTTAAGGAGGGTCATTCATCTTCATTTGGATCTAATAAATTGACCAGTACCAGCCTAGCTAGGCCCAGTGCCTGTTGCTGGTTATCAACAGGCACTGGGCATGGTATTTCTATGCAGAATATTTTGACTTAATAAACTATTTTATGAATTGTATGCATAGCAAAAGCTATTGTTGTACATATGTATATTCAAGTAATAGGCAGGGATGAGATTTTTCCGGCTTTTGCCGGAATTCCGGCTTTTTCTGTTGACTTTTAAAACCTTTCTTCCTTTTCCTCCTTTTTTTTGCCTCTTTCAAGCCTTATTTTTCTCAAAAATCGGAAAAAAATACGATTTTTTAAAATTTTCGGTTTCCAATTTCTTACTTGTTCTATTTTTTCGCACTGAATCTTCGCCCTCCGCGATATCTGCCAAGAACGTACGTTTTGGAATCATGCCAACGACGTCAAACACGTGCTACGCCGAAAGTTGCATGCCTCGTTTGAGATTTCAATCTTTTTGCATCCTGAAAGTATTTCAATTATTTTTATTGTTGGGTGGTTTTTTACTCTTTTCTACCTTATATCCGCTTATTTTATTCATCATTTCAATAATATCTTTATTTCTTTAATTTATTTTAGAAAAAATGCAAAACTCAATCAAAAAATGTGGCTTAGCACCCACAGTCTCGAATTTTTTTTTTAACTTGGCATGGCTGCTTTTTTTGTGTATTTAAGAAAGTGTAAAAAATATTTATGGTGAATCTCAAATGTTTTAGGCTTTACAGCCTGTTAAAAGTTTTGGGATTTCATGATTAAATGAGGCAGCTGCAAGTTGTTCTTTTTATTCCAAAATTGTATTAGGGAGTTTTCAAAAACAAATTTTAGGTTCCAATGCAAGGAAAAAGATAACCAATCGTTTATATACATATATATTTATTTATTTTTAATTCTTACTATGAAAAGTATGTTCTACCACATAAAGAAATTTGAGATTTTTCTCTCTGTTGTAAATTTTTACTTTACAAACATCTAATTTTAAAATTTATGTTCTCACTCGTTTAACACTATAAACTCAAATGTTTTTAATGAAAAAAATGTATTTTTCTCTAAAAAATATGAAAAGTTGACACTATTGTGTGATGCAGCCAAGATTGAACTCTGGCTCCCCCAACCCTTTGTTCAAGGACTCGGGTTAGAAATTGTTGCCTCTTTTTCAAAATTTAGATTTATTTAGGAATAAACACCCTTGCAAGAAATGGTACAATGCAGCAAATTGTACAAAATTATTACTCATATTTAATTAAATACGTATTACCTTTAAAACTGGTAAATTAGCCATTTTTTTGTTGAATTTTTGGATATCATAGCTTCCAGGTTCTATTTTGATGCGTTTTTGGATATCATCCCTTTCACGAAATTTTTTTGGATATCATCCTTTTTACGTAATTTTTTGGATTTCCTCCTTTTTGCTCTCTGACCACTCTCATCCCTGAATAGGGGTCTTAGTTTTAAAAATTATTCCCCCCCCCCCTTGCCCCATTTTGCTCTTTGAAACTTTCAGGTAATTTTTTGTGAACTCGCAAATCACAATTTCACCTGAATATTATTGCCTTTCTAAATTTAAATTCTAATTTCAACAATAACCCATTTTTTCCCAAAATAAAACTACTTTTGTCATAATATATGTCAACTTCTTGTGAATCTTTTCAATTTCGAAATATGGCTCTATAAATCTGAACTTGCACATTTATTGTCTATTGCAAGTTAATCAATGAAAGCTGAATAGGCTTTTTGAAAAATACATGCTTGCATTCAGAGTATTTATCACTGCTTAAGCTGCTTTTGTATATTTTGAGGTGTAGAGACTGGACTGTGGGCTTTTATAAACTTTTCTTACTTACTATTTTTTAAATTTACTCGAGGACAGTTGAAATGCCTTATTGGCTGAACAGCTAATAAATACATACGAATAATTGATTTGCATACTTATAAATGATTTGCAAACCTAATATTTTTGGAACGTAATAGTGCAAACTGAAATAACTTTCTGGGTAGTGTTTTTGTCCTAACCGCCCTTATATTGTAATAAACCACTGTATAGATATTGGAAATAAATGTTGAAACCGGGGGGGGGGGGTTGAGGGGGGGGGGAGTGACTTCAAAAACTCCTCTCTGGCAATGCCATTGAACTTGGGTATTTTAGTTTCTTCCCATAAAAGTTAAAAGCACTTATGAAAGGTTTTTTTTTTAAAGTATTAATTTGTTGATTCTAGAAAATATACAAACCTCTGACTGCTGCAAACTTTGAAAAATCTCAAAATTAAACCTCTTGGTATCTGCTTCTTTTTATGACCAAACTTCATTTTCAGAAAAACTTTCAACGCAGTAGATTTTTCACCAAAGTGTCTCTCGTTGTAGAAAAAGCAATTATGTTTTCCTATACTTTTTTGTATTATTGCCTTATTTCTATGTGTTTGTAGTAAATGAAATCTGCATACAATATTTTTAGTACAAATTTATGATATTGCCTTGAAAACAAAATTTTTTACCTTGAAAAGTACTTGAAAAGTGCTTGAATTTTTTTCTGCCTAAAGGGTATGAACCCTGATGTTAACTGTTCTCACGCCATCACAAAACAAATTGAAAATGGTGGTACCAAAGAAAGGCAGCAGGAAAAGGCGTGCGCTACTTCTGACATTCAGCGAGGTATTGGAGATATGAATGACTGACCTGCACGTGGTGAGTCCTCAGTCGTTTCATCATAAGAGAAATGTATTTCAAACATAAAAACAAATGTTTATTACGTAGTATATTTTTATAGCTCTATGTCAGCTTAAGAATTTTTGAAATGATATGACTTTTAATTTAAAAATGGTATTTTAAGGGTTTCTGCGTGAATTCAAATGATTGACAAAGTGCGCCGAATTGTTTTCTATAAATTCGATACTTACAAAGTGTATTTTTTATACCATTAGAAATGAAGTAAATTCTTTTTTGAAAAAAAAAAAAAAAAAACATACGTCTTTAAAATTTGCCGATTTTTTCTATTTTTTCTCAACTTGAGGGCTCTTGCGCGATTACAAGTTTTTGAAATATTTTTTTTATTTATTTTACCCGCTATAAAGATGCCAATGCGCTAGTTTTCCGCGCTATTAGAAATTGATTAAGAAAAAAATGTTTTTCGACCCAGGCTAGTGTATACCTTTTAAATATGAAACTGTGTTGACGTACAGCCTGAAAAATATCGAATACAAACATTCCCATCTGAAAATTATCCCGATGTCATGATCAGTTGCTGAGGAAAATTGCTCAATATAAATTATTCATTATAAACTCAACAAAAGTTTATTTTAAACTTTTTGTTAAGCAAATTAGTCATGCTCTTCAACTCCATATTTCTGCATTTTCAGACGAAATTATTGAAGACATTCTTTCGCAATCAAGAAAACGGAAAATAGCAAACAACGACTGCGGAAGAATAGCAACTGAAGAGGTTCACCACATCGTCATTATTGGATTTAAGATCGATAGTAAGGAATTTCGTCGAAAGCATATTGTTTGGCTTTACATTCGGAAATTAAATAAACCACGAAACATTAAACATATAGAAACAGAACATCACTAGAAGTATCGTTATATTTGCCAATAAAGAGATGAGGGGAGGGGATCGAGATAAATTGGACGATAGCAACATCCCTGGCTGAAATCAAAATATGAACACATTTTCATAAAGCTTGGTATAAAAAATGTTGTTGGTTACCTGTGTATACATATTTTAGAAAGAGGGTGTCTTAAAATGCAGGATCATTTGAAAATAATCTTCTTTATAAAAAAAAAAGAGTTTTTTGCACATATTTGCCTTTGGTAAACTAAAATTGAGATGACAGCATAAGTTCAAACCTTAGATATAGCTGTGCAATTTTTTTTATTTTAGTTTCGATGTTAGGTCTTCACCATGATGTTAGTTTTTAGCCAGAATTTCTCCAGTAAATGAAATTGAAAATTAAAGAGAAAGCATTGAAATGCAGATCATCATTGGAAATTAAATAAACCATCAAATAATAAACTTAGACGAACAGAATATCAATATAAGTATCGTAATATTTTCCACTAAAGTAAGATAAAATAGAAATGCATGATCATTACAGGTTTAAAATGCAATTCGGATACGTTTTTCAAATTGTAGATTGATGCAAACTGTACTGTCCCGCTATCATTTATTCTACTTCAAAAAAAGGGTGTGTTTACAAATATACTAACACTGAAAAAATGAGTTTCTTGAATGCTTGTTTTAATAAACTTGGACATCAGATTATAAAACCATTTCAAACTACAGATAAATATGTACAGGTATCTTTAACACACACACACACACACATATATATATATATATATATATATATATATATATATATATATATATATATATATATATATATATATATATGTGTGTGTGTGTGTGTGTGTGTGTGTGTGTGTATTCAGCACACAACATCTAGTCCCTGGTATTTAGTTATTTTTTCCGTCTTAAATTGAAATTACATTTTTCAATATGAAGAATTGTGATAAGATCCCGCTCGATGAGTTTCTTGTTTCTTTAAATGGCTCCTATCGATATCATAATTGAATCAGGTTTTGTTGAAAAGGTGTAAGTCAGTTTACAAACGATGCTGCATGTTGAATGATGGGTGCGGGATTTTGTGTACTGAATGCTGTTTTGGTTAAAATACGTTTACGCAATGTCGAGCGGGTCGGGTATAGATAAAATCAATCTTTGGAGGACATGGGAGAGCAAAAACGAAGAGTTGTCGTTGCCCCTACCCAGGAGGCGCACCCAAATGTGTGACTGGGGGACCTCAAAAGGTATAGAACATCTAGTACGTTTAAGTGAAAATAATATATGAAATGGTGATTTTTCATGAAAATAAACTAAACTGTAATTTATCATTAAGTTGTCGCTTTAAATAGAGTAACTGATTCCTTGAGCTTCGAATTAACTTGTTATTTTTTTACGACAGAGAAAAAATAAACAATTCATAAATCTGCAAGCTTTCTTTTGTAAAGAGTTTATTTTCGTATAAATAACATTTGATTTACGAATTGCATTTCTTTTTTTTTAATTAGCAGTTACGAATATTTAAACAAAATAATTTACATTAAGGTTCGTTAAATTTTTAAGTAAGAATTAGTAAAGTTTTGAAATAAAAAACCTGTCTTCTTTCTTTCTTTCTTTCTTTTTTCTTTATTTATTTTATTTTATTTTTTTATATTTCTCATAAAATTCAAAATAAATTTATATGGTATTTCGATTGTATGACACTATGAATTTGTCCAAGAAATCAAAAATGTGATTAATTTAAGCAACAAATTAATGTAATGTTGTTGATGCTGCTGTTATTACAAGTGTCATGTGGTAAAAGTTTAAATGGGGCTTGTTTCTCAAAAAAAAAACCCATATTTTTTGAGTTTTCTACTTGATTGAGAATTCGTTCAAAATCACCTCTTAGCTTCATAAGATTGACAAAGACATATCAAAGACAATCAAGAAAACACTTTTGAAAATTCGTTTATTATGCTATTCGTTAATGCACTTGCCTGCAGTCGTCGATGTACTATTGATTTTGACACTGGAAAGCTTACTTCTTTACAAACTGATCGTGTTAACAGGTTCTGGGTTGAAACTAATCTCAATATCTCTCTGTCTTGCGTTTATTTGTTTTCCTTGGTCTTCCAGAACGAAAGGTTGCTTCAAAACAATTATCTTTTCACAAAATTTGATAAATACCAGCCCTACTACGTCCAATTTTGCTTGCAATGTCCATCCCTTTCTATCCACACCCTTTCAAACGATAGATTTGCAAAATTTCTTTTTTAGAGAACTGCACATTGCGGGGCATCTTAGCAATCTTTCCGAAACGGAACACACAAGGTTTTATGTCAGAAAACGTGTGCGTCGCAAATGACCTTGTCGTATGCAAATTTTGAGTATCAATGCTAAAATCAGGTTTTAACGTCGATTGTCTACGTATTTTTTCAACAGCATTTTTTCGTTTATATTTTTAAAAAATTAGATCTATGATCGATAAAAGTCTTTTGAGCGTTAAATCATTTTTTGCCTAACTTATTTCGTCTCGCTTACTCGGATAGTTAGCTCGTGGTCTCAATAAAATGATTATCTACAAACTTTTGGGTCGCACTTTAGACGAAAATATCTTGAAGTTCATGGATGTTTCATTTTTATACACCGACGGAGAGTTTATTCCCTTAAATAGACAAATATTGGGAAAAAACTATCTGAAGATGCAAAATCGGAATGAATAATAATTGGATTAAAAATATAATTTCGCAGTTTCTCGAGATGCATAAAAAATTCATTTTTACAGCTCTATGATGACAAACCTAGAGCAGACACTTTCCCTACATTTATTTCGTTTCACATTTGAATCACATTCCCATAGTATCAAGTAACTATTCATTGCAACAATATATTATTTAAAAAAATATCAACAGTTGGGACCCATTCAAATCTTACCGGGTTCCTTGAATCAGAAAGGAATGGACCCCGACTGTTGTTCCTTCTATTCTGCTTTTGAATTTCTGAAGTATCTTATCTGTGTACTGTTATAAAACTAATTCAACGGTGTAGTCATTCAGTAGTACTTAATACATTCTAAACTACTGGGCTTATATATTTTCCTTTTTAGTTTTTTTTTTTTTTGGTTTTTACGCAGTCGGGGTTTTTTTTTAATTTAATATTTTTTTCATTTTTCATAATGACATACTTATCTTTCTAAAAAGTGCATTGTACATCATGTAGTTCAATATTTTTGTAGATGCAATATTAATTAATTAAAGAAAACTAATGTAGAGAAAGAAAAAAAATCATTCAAAACACAGGAGCATACAAACCAGAGTATTAATGAAAACCAAAAAAATCGCATAGAACTAGACGAGCTTACCTCGTTTAGTTCCGGTCGTTTATTAGGCCGTTTAGAAGCTTCTATATTTCTGAGTGCAGAAAAAAAACTTAAAAATGATTCGGACACCATTCTTGGCGATTCTTATATAAAATGACCTAAATGTGACCACCGTTTTCCACATTAGCCTTTACTGTTCGGAAATGACTCCTACTACCTCAATTTCTTTCAGTTACAAATACAAAAATCGTTAAAAATAAATTTCCTACATTTTAGTACAAAAAATATTTTTCTCGCTCAATTAGTTCGGAGTCTGTGGGGTAAAAAGTACTACAAACTGCAAAAATCACAGGAAGCATTGAATAACTTTTTTTCTTATTAAAATATCAATGTAAATTATGTGCCTTCCTCAATAAATAGACTATTCAACACAAAAATATTTTTTTCAGTTCGAACTAGTAGTTAATGAGATTAGCGTGTGCAAACAAACAACCAAACAAACTCTTCAGCTTTATATTATTAGTATAGATAAACAAGAAAAATGAGACAATGATACGCATTTAAATATATATATATATATATATATATATATATATATATATATATATATATATATATATATATATATATATATATATATATATATATATATATATATATATATATATATATATATATATATATATATATATATATATATATATAACTAATCATCTTCAATACCGTTTAGGAATTTCTCTGAAAAGTATCCTCGTGATTAGCCTCATGGCTGAC
Source organism: Uloborus diversus (assembly GCF_026930045.1). Lineage (NCBI taxonomy): Eukaryota > Metazoa > Arthropoda > Arachnida > Araneae > Uloboridae > Uloborus > Uloborus diversus. The sequence continues at coordinate 41,738,090 of NC_072731.1, forward strand.
TCGAACGTACGCCCACTAGATCACAAAACCGGCATTTTCAATCGAGCCACCGTGGCTACACAAATTACGCGTTTCAAGCATTTTATATTGTAATATAAATTTCCCGTATTTCATAACATTTTTATTGCTGCCTCACTCCTATTAGTCATAGCGTGATGTTACATAGCCTATAGCCTTTTTCAATGAATAGACTATTCATTACCAAAATAATTTTTCAATTTGAACCAGTAGTTCCTGAGATTAGAGCATTCAAACAAACAAACTCTACTGCTTTATATTATTAGTATAGATAATATCTGTAACAAAATGAAGTGTTATGTTTCCGTTTGTAGTTCATCCGCCAGCTCTCCATGGCACAATTGTAATGAATGCGTATCACTTGGTACTTGACTAACACACATTATTTTTGAAATTGCGCTGTAAAAGGTCTTCAATCATTAGCATTGACTAAAGAAACGCAACGCTGTGGCGCGTTGACCCTGCATTGAAATCCATGGTGCATTGCATGCGATCCATTAAATTTTAGTTTGCAGATACTTAGCCCTGAAGGATGGAAAGTGGGATAAACCTCGAGACATTTTTCAAAGTTTTGATCTGTTCTTATCTGTATCTTCAAATTAAAAAAAAAAACTCGAAAAATCCTTAGTATATCAGTTGAGTGTTCCTCTCTCAAGAAACGGCAAAAGAATAACTCTTTTTGCTACTATATGTAATTTTAAAAAATAATTTGTCCGAGTCTTATCTCATTGATCGGTAACATTGTAACTGTACGTAATCACCATTTGAAACAGTAGGAATCATGACGTTGAACCAATGTTACCTTAAACCTTACTATCATTATATAGGTGACTTATCTGAATCAGAAACAACAATGAAAATGAGTTTAAATCTAACCTAGTATATTATATTTAGAAGGTCTAAGAACAAAAGATTCTACTCAATGGGTAAAACTCTAAATTACAGATATTATTTTAAACTGTGCTTTGAAATGTTGCTAAACAACACATATTTTAACTAATATCATTAATAATTTTTAGTTTTTGCCTACAAAAGCAAAAGTCTCAATAAATTTGCAGCTTCGAAAATGTATCCGTCCCAAAGTTGCCCCGTGAAAAGATGAACACTTTACAATCATTGTACACTATATCATAACATAGTTACTTCTTTATTAATTACTTGAGGAAGTACTTACCAATTTGTATACGGACCTGGATGCAATTTGGTGAGCGCAGTTCTTGAGGCTAAAGTGAACGTTTCACTAAAACAAGAAATCTGAAAACAAATGGTCCACGAGTGCAGTGGACTACTGTTCTGAAAACTGCCGTCAGGTAGCTGCACAATACACGCCTGCTCAATAGGTGTGATATCAGACTGAAATAAAGCAGTGTGTCCTACAGAGAATCACGTAAACTAAAAATTACCCACTATCTCAAAGTTAGTCACCCAGTCCCGAAGTTAACCCTTCTTACGGTATTCAAAAATAACAAGAAAACAAAGTTACTAATTTATCCGTTAACCTAAATCATCTCTTCACAAGAAGCAATTTCAGGAGTACGGATTTCATTTTCTTCTTACAATTAATGCAATACTTTTTGTAACACAAAACTCAAACTAACTAGAAATTAAATTACATGCTCAAACCTTTCATTTAGAAATATAGAAGAAAATCTCAGTAAAATTGTTTGTGACTTTCATATTAAAAATTTAATCGCTCTCAAAGTAACAGCTGCAGAAATGGTTAGCACGTTAACTCATTAGCTATGAAATTTTCTCAAAGAACTAAAAAGTAAAATATATGTTAATGAGCCTTAATTAAACTGAAGTGAATTCTAAATGAATTGCATAATGGCACATGAAAGAAGACCACTATCATTTACTTTTCGCATACTTTAATATCTTACAGAATAAGGAAATTAAATTCACACGGATACCGCGAATAAAAATGTTCTCCATTTTAGTTGGCAGTCATATTTTGTGTTGAACTAAGCAAGCTTATAAAAATGTTTTTTTTTCTTTTTTTTTAAACGAAATTGCAAAGGAACGGTGAACGTGTACATTTCTTTAATGTTGTACAAAACTTATAAATTTTCCTATTTGTTTATTCCTTCATTAATTTTTAAGTACAGAAATAAGTCTTTTTTGATTCAAGAAAAGCTGAAATAAACCAATTAAAAACAATTTCAATGCGGAAATTGTTTTATAATGTATTCAGAATCAGCAGTAGTTTTTCAATTTCTTGGTGCGCAAAAAATAGTTTTTCGTGTTGTCAGTAATGTAACAATATTTTTAACTATTCAAAACTGAACAAAAATATCAAACCGAAAAGATTTTTTCTATACATGTTCTTAATTTTCCCCGTATGCGCTAATGTGAAGGCTTTCTGAATTGTTGAATATTAAACGGATTTTTTTTCAACTCAAACAAATATTTTCTATACAGGTACTCCATCAAGAAATTTTACCAACAAAATTTGTTTCAAGTAAATCATCTTTTAAGTTTAGGATCTATATTGGCATAACGTTTCCTTGCAGGCGCTCTTGTTATGCATTTTTTGAACTGATTGGAAAAAAAAAAAAGCTTTTTTCAATGAAGTTTGTTTGGAGCAAATCTTCCTTCATTTATTTATTTATTAGTTAATAAAAGTATTGCACACCACAGAAAAATCCAGTTACAGTGGCAACAACAATATAAAAATAGCAATTAAAACCAATTATACATTTAAACTATTAAAACATAAAGAGTTAAAATTGTAAATGACAAGTTAAAAATGTCTAAATCACGACAATGAATGTTAAAAATTTTGTAAAATTTAAAAAGACAAAAATTATCAGCATAGTTCCGTCTGACAAAAAAAAAATTTAAAAGAAGAACGACTCCTAAGAGTCCTACTTGGGACAGTAAGTTGTATCGAATAAACGATATGGCAGCAGTCAATTAAATTATGTAGACCCTTATAGAAAAAACAGAAGACACAAAAGTTCACGGCATGACTTAAGAGTGGAAACATCCTTATATATTATTTCTGTAGCCTGTTTTTGGTTTCTACGCTAGATTTTCCTCAATTCTTGATCGATTTCTTTGATTTACACCTTATTTTAAAGCTTATGGTGCTGGCTACTGACGAAAAATAGACCCACGGTCTAAAAATTGTTTTTTTTTCAGCCGAAAAACGTGTTTTAAAGAATCAGAATGAGGTTTTCGGTTAAACTTATTACTTTAACTTGCGCTATGTCCGACAGAGCTGAATAGCTTGATCGGCAGAGCGTTCTCCTTGTAACCAGGATAATGCGTGGTCGGGCCCGCGTCCGGACGATCTGCATCAAAAAATTTGAGAAATATCGCGCATTGCATGAACAGTTAATTAAGTGAATAACAAATATGAGGATAGAGAATAAATGAGAAGGAAACGCTCTTTGCTGTTATGAAAACTTGATGTGACTTTGTGCTAAATTACTTCTAAAATGTACGTTTTTTTTTTTTTTTTTTAAGCTTTGGCTCTGGTAAGAAAATTAAAGCATAATGTAATCGAAAATATAAGTAACAGGTTTAAGATTTCAGACTACAATAGAATTGTTTTTTGTTCAGAAAAAAATAATAAATCGTATATTGAAATATATATTCTTCTAATGAGTTTTTGACTTTTTGTACAAATAAAAAAATTACTACCTCAATTTGAAGGGTAAAATATGTATATATTTTTTTTTTTTTTTTTTGCAAAAAAAAAAAAAAAAAAACAAATAGCTTATCACATTTTTACTACATTCGAAAAGCTACGCTTAAAAAAGAGCATGGTTCAATATATTTTGTATTTTAACCGTGCTGTTAAATGAACAGTTCAAGCAGCCTGCGGTAACAAATTGTAAAAATTTTCAAAAATAAAAACATTTTTCTTCAACTTCTTATCTTATATATTATTCCCCTCTCATTTTAAAACTTATCAGGCTGGTTAATGTCGAAAAGTAGACTTACGGTCGAAAAATCAAGTTTTCGAAAACGTCCCTTGCTGTTTCAAAACCTTGATGCAGCCTGTAGTTCTTATGCATTTTTTTTTTTAAAAGCAAAGTTCTAATGCAGTTTTCCATTTTTTTACGTCGCTTTCCGCAAAAAAAAAAAAAAAAAAAAGTAGCCTCTGCGTATGTTTATATTTTCATAAAGCTTAAAAGCACTGGACTTAGTTGTTCGGTTAAATTGATAAGTTTTTTTCGGTAGAGCGTTTGACCATAAACTATCTGAACTTCGGGCAAGTTTGGGCTGTCCGACATAATTTCAAATTTATATTAGTATTACGCATTACATGTACTCATAACATAAAAACGTAATAAAATAAATGCAGTGGGAATCATTCGGATCAATTGACTGTTAATCGAATAGTGTTCTTCCTTTTTTTTTTTTTTTTTTTTAAAGCTTTGACTCCGTCCAGACCACTGAGCATAATGTAAGCAAAAAAAAGTATTAGATATACCTCAAGGGAATCCTTCCTTTTTGTGCAGAAAAACATTTTCATTGTATGCTGAAATGTAGATTTTCTAATAGCAGTGTTCGAACTTTTGTACAAATGAAAAAAATACTACGCCAAATTAAAACTACGAGTTTCAACCAGTAAATCTTTAAATATTTATTCGAATACGATATAAAACATTAAAATTATTATCAACTTCATTAGTAAGAAATCATTTTCTACTCCTCTGCTTTCGGCTGAAAAAAAAAAAAAGACTTTTTGTCTACGTTCCAAAAATTACACTTAAAAAACGGATTCAGTTCAACTGGTTTTGGTTTTGAATTTTAAGTGTTCGATTAAAAGATAAACAAGTGCGGGCTTTTAAGCCGTACAGGTTAAAGCAGCCTGCCATGGGAAATAGTTCAATATTCAAAAATAAAAACACTTATTTTCAATCTAATTTATTACTTCTCTAGAATGTTTGTTTCAATTGCTACGTGAGATATTCGTCATTCTTTAATCAAATCCCATGTTATACGAATAATTTTAAATCGTATCATGCTGGCTAATGACAAAACATAGACGCATAATCTGATTACTTTCTTTCGGCAAAAAGCTTTTTTGTTATTTTTTACTACGCATTCCTTCAATGAATAGCTTTCGAAAAAGAAGGCGCAGTTGCTAAGTTTGTTGGGGTGTCGGGCTGTTAATCAGAATGGTGCCAATTCAAATCCATGCCTATAAATATCTCTTTAATATTTCTTTTTTTCCCGTCAGATGCTCACATGGGCAGGACTGTATTTGCCACAACCTGTTTTATTTACATGCACAATTACTGCTTTTTCATAAGTCACTACTCAGCCACACATTTAATGATATTTATGTTTGCATTGAAATTACGAACAACCAAAAGGTGAGCGATGATCAAATTATCACAACGTTGTATTTAATGAGGTTTTGGTGCTGATGTCTTCAAATTACATGCCTTCTCTTGTGCGCTTACTTTTTTCCGTTTACTTTTTTCGGTTCTTCTTCAAATGTTCTTTCTTTGAAATTTTTAAAGAGTGAAATGCCTCATGAAACGATTTGAAGCACAGTGCGGAGTTCCGCACGGGTCAACTAGTTATAAATATTGCATAAATAAGAGTAAGAATAAGTAAAAATTTCTTGATTATCAGTTCTATAATACAAGTAATTAACAAATATCGATTGAATCTGCTCAAGAGTTTCAGTTGAATTACTGGAATAAGGATCCCAAATAAGACTACAGTACTCAAGTTTAGAGAGCACAGGACAAAAAAAAAAGCGATTTAAGTGCTTGCACTTTAAAAGAATCTTTAGTCCTACGTTTATAAAAACCTGGAACCTTATATTTCCTTAAAACAATGTTGTTAATATGATTGGTAAAATCAAGATTAGTATTAAAAGTGATGCCCAAATCCGTGGCAAAGTCAGAATGCAATAAACACTGTTGGTCAAGTTTATAAATATGCAAGAATGGTTGAGATCTGCGACTGTAACTCAAAACACTGCATTTACTAATATTTAAATAAAGCCTATTCATCATGAACCACATGTGTTTACTTATCCAAATCAATCTGAAAAAGGGTAGCGTCAGAGATAGTGCGAATGTTTCTAAATAGCTTTAAATCATCAGCGAATAAAATGTATCCACAATATTTTAAAATATTACAAATATCATTAATGAATAAAATAAAAAGCATGGGCCCTAAATTACTGCCTTGCGGCATCTTAGAAGTCTTAGTAAAATCATCAGAAATAGCACCATTGAAATAAACATATAACATACGACCACTTAAATCTGAAAAAAAAGCAGTCAGTAAGACTGATGTAAAGGTCAAGGTAATTCAATTTCCCCAAAAGAATACTGAAGCCACAGTATCAAACGCTTTTGCGAAATCAGTGTAAATAACATCAAGTTGACCACTGCTTTCAAATGCCAAAATCATTTTATTAGTTTAATAAAGCAAATTGGTACGTTATCTATATTGGGCATCAAGTGTCCACGTTGGCGCTAATATTAAATTTCTTTAATTGTTCAAACATTAACAAAAAATATTCAAATTAAAAAGTGAACTACGGGAATGTTGTTTCCTCGCAGAGACAAAAGACACAGAAAAAAAAAAATAGTTTGTTCGAATCGGATTATTCACTCAAAATATGTCAAAAAAAGTAAATAAATAAATAAACCTCATTTTATGCACTCAAAAACACTATCAAAAAGTTCATATTTACTTGAGCGGAAAGGAGAAAAAAAATGAATCGTCACATTTTGGGTACTGATAAGTAGTCATTTCATTTTTGTTTTTTTTGTCATTCCTCTGCATATTTATTTGCAGACATGCATCACTGGACAATATCCTTCTTTGATTCTCTGGTGATCTACCGTCAATAACGGAGTCCTAATAAAGTCAATCTTAGTTTTATTGAACAAAAATCTAATTTTCTAGATTATGAAAAGAAGTCAAAACTTTAAGGTAAACAACAAAATTTTCATTTTGAAATTCGCAAAATCCATGAATTATGCTTCAACCATTAAAGTACAGTGAACCATGTTGAAAAAAAAACTTTAAAATAAGATCAGGAAGTTTTGACGGTTTGTCAAATTCAAAAAAGTCAAAAACAGATATCTGCAACAAGGAACATCTTATGCGTGTCAAGTTTTAAATATAAAATGGTTCGTCCTTTTATGATCATGCTCTAAATAAAAATTACAATTGTTTCTCAGTTTAACGACGCTCTTTTTAAATACTTTCTCTATATAAAAACGACTTTTCAAGGTCCCGAATGCTCCACTATCATTTTAGAAGCATTCTGTTCGAAAACGTATTCCACTCAAGGATTTTTTTTTTTTGATTTGGAGGGGGGGGGGGTCCGTGGAGATCGTTAAATAGAAAATCAACTGTCAACAATTTTCTTTTCCCAGCATCGTATTAAACGTATTCCTCATAACTCAACTTATTTTAAGGAGTTAATGACAGCGATATAAATCCTTCAAACATCCTGCCTAAAACAGCAGGGGAAAATGACAAGATTTGAATTACTAAAATTGCCTTGCGTGCTCAACGGTTTGGAATCCACCCCACCCCCTCTTATCCCCATCCATTTCGTAATTAAGAACATGCTATGATACAATTACTTCACAGTGATGATGCAGAGACCTATTCACTGAGGTGAGGGGGGAGCATTTAAAACACTAAAATGAAAATTAAATAGCAATTAAAATATCCACCGGAGCTTTGACAAAAAGCCCTTAAACAAGGATCAGTGATAATTACCTTCGTTAAACTATCCCCATAAAATTGTAAAATGGGGGGAAGATTCTTGAGCTGCCATGTGTGAATAAGTATACAACGTATGAAGCAAAGAAACACGGATTATATTCAGTAAGTTACACCCTATAGCCAAGGATAACGGAAATGTAAGAATAACTTGATCTTAGCAAAAATTAAGTTACAAGTAATATGACATCGATGCGCAACTGGTCAGATTTAAAGTACAGTTGGATGCACCGAAGAGCGATGAGCTAATGCAGTATTTTAATAAAAATATAAATTAGTGAGAATAACTAACTAAACTAACTAAAAGTACGAATGAACATGATGACATCATTGCTCAAATCTCAGTGCATGCAAAGAAAAGTTCAAAATAACTCAAAATCCTACAAGGAATCCAAATTTGCAGAAAGATGAGCCTACATATAAGATTATCTTTGAGCCTTTTTTATTTATTCTAGTTTATAGGAAAATTTTACTTAAAAAGCTAATAATTGTAAAAAAAAAAAAAAAAAAAAAAAAAAATGTCGCAAGTTATTTTGGGAGGCATAAGACTTAGATTCTTTTTTTTTTTCGTTTCAAGGCAGGCATCTTAGTTAACTGAAATATGCGATACATATTGATAACAAAATCGCAACATATCTTATAGATGGTAAAAAGGAAAAATACTTCCTAAGCAAAATTATGCTTTATTTTGAGCAGCAACTATTCTAATTTTATAATTGTAATATCGACTAACATAAATAATCTTTAAAGTTTTATGGGTTTTTTTATTCTTTTTTCACTTTTATTTTTGTTAATTTTTTTTTAAACAATATGGAGACGGTAGAGTGTCAAAAATGGGACATGTATAAATGCAGAAAAGTTTCCAGATAGCTTTAAATATCTTTAACTGAGTTTACTTAAGTCAGTGAACTAATAAATTCAACAATAATTAAAGTTTTCCAAAATTTTCTGTTGTGCTTACTAAAAATTTGAAATCTTTACGCTTATTTCATTTCAAAAAGAATAACATGACTCTTTTGTACTAAGTTCAAAGAAATCAGGCGATGCTTTTGCGCATTTGAAACAAAGTCACAAACATTTTAACGAAATAGGTTTGAGTTAAAGAAGAGAAATCATTCTACTAAAGGTCTACAAAGAATGAAAATATTCTTTTTAAACTAGGAAATTAAAAGGAGTTCTTGGAAATGTTTATCTAAGCTTTTATAAAATGTTAATTACAATCTTGTATTGAAAGTTTTTGAAAATTATTGTTGTTGAATAAACATATTTAATACCTTTCAGGAAATATGTCTTAGATTTTGTATTTATTTTTATTTATTTCATTAATTGCTGTTTTGCTCCAGATATTGGTTAAAGTGCATCAGTCAATATTTAATAAGTTGCTTCGTTTCCTTCCTAAATTAAAATGAGCTGATGTGTGCATCACATGACTTCCTTTTACAAAAATTTAATGAAAATAGTGCCTTGGAATCAGAAAAGAAAATTTAATTTTTTTTTCTGAAGTTTGTTAGGAACTGAAGCAAAAAAATGTTTTGTACAAAATAATTTTCTCAATATTGGATATTTTAATGTGTTTTAATGGTTAACTCTCTAAATATCGCCAATAGTGGCCAAAACAAAACCAGAATTCAAAGGAAAAAAAAAAAAGAACAACAAATTTGTCGCCGAGTTATCGAAAGAACTTGGCGATCAAAAGCTTGGCGAAAGATCGCCAAATGTTTGCCAAATTATAACACCACTTGAGTTTGTATTGAAATTACCAATGATTTCCCCCCAAAATGGTGTAAAAGACCCCCTCAGGAACATCTGAATGCAACCAAAAGGTGAGGTGCACTATTAGACCCCACTAGGAGTCTACGTACCAAATTTAGATTTTCTATTACGTACCTTTTTTTTTTGGCAAGCAAAATGGAAACTAAAGCAAATTTTTGGGTGAATTTTCTTTTTCGCGAATACAATACTTCTTTTACTTCGAAATAGGAAGTAAACAAGGTTAAAATATTGAAAATTAATTATTTTAGTGTACTTATTTTTTGTCATTTTTTCCCTCTTTTTGCTATTTCGTTGGACAATATATCCACAGAAATGAAGTTTAAAGCCACGTGTGTAACATTTCACATTTTAAATAGCATAATTTAAACATTTTAAATGTATGTGAAACTAAGCTATGAAAATTGAACATGCGAGACGTTAAAAACATAGTATAGAATTTGATAAAAACTAGAATATTATTAAGATGTGCATTTAAAAGTGATCATTTCACCGGCTGAATTATTTTACAAAAAATCAACTCAAAAAATTCTATGAAATCAATTAATGATAATATGTTAGTTTAGCTGGAAAAACTAAATTCTAGATTGGTTATATTTTTTACACAATACGGAAAAAAAAGGAATTCTCAATGTTATGAAACGCAAAAAAAAAGTATGTATTTTCTCCTAAGATTAAAAAGTTCCTTAAAATGCTTTAGAATCACAACTATTTTGTAAGAACACACATCTAGTTTAGAGGAGACTTCTGTACATAAGGCCACTTTTTTCTTAAAACGGTTACTTACTTTTGTAGGAGAGTGAAAGTGGTACTTACGCATTGTATCAGTGACAATCATTCGATTAAGATTATAAATAATTCTGAAATACAGAGGTGGCGAGTGGGAATTAAAAATGCGGGGGCAAGAATTTTTTTGGAAGTTGAAGACTTTATACTCTTGGCTATCTCTCGCCGATTTAAAGAAGGCTCCAGAAACTTTTGCCCAAAAAAAATTCGAATCGTCTCACAGAGTGAACGAATTTTGATTATTATTTTTTAATGGATAGGAGATGGCTCAACTTAGGTCCCATTACTTTGTTTGACCATATTTGTTCTTTAGAACAAGAGTTATCGTCAAAAAAAAAAAAAAAAAAAACAGTAAATTTCTTGCAATTTCCCTATTAAATGATTAAATATAAAACACACTGTTACAAAAGTTTGGTGCCATACAACAGTAATATTAACATTAATTGTAGTGGTAATTTTGAATGAAGGCTTCTCTGAAGCATCAAGTAAACAACAAGCATCAATAATGAAAACAAGCATCAAGTTTCTTCAGTGTCATTGCTCTATAGTGGGAGTAAACCTAAACTGGAAGCGAGGTAATGCAGTGATTAGGATCTGCTTAGCCTTCACAATACCACCAGGTTAGGTTTACCTTAACTACATAGTAGTAGTTTTATCGTTATCATATACATGCCAATTACAGATGATCTGAGCTAAGTAAGGAGGTACAATGTTGAATTTTTAGTGCTAATCGCTTAAAGTTTAAGGCGTGTTTATAGTTTTTTTTTCTTTTTAGTATAAGTTTCGTGATGGCAACCTCTAACTATTTCTGAAGAGCATTTATACTGAAAAGAATGAAATAAAAAAATGAAAAAAAGAATAGAAACGACTTCAAAATTGCTTTAAAAAGTGAAAAATAACTTTATTTTTTTAACACTATCTATAATACTTTTAAACCTAATTTTTGAGTTTGGCGCTAAAACGGTAGATAAAATCATTCACAGCCATAACTCAACTACAACTATAAATTTAACCAGGCACGGTTTCTTCACTACCACATACATTAAACATTGATGACAGCATATTTGAGGAACGATATAAATGTTTCGTTCCTAACTTTGGATGTTTTTCTGAAGAAAAAAAAAATAACGAAGCATGATTGCATTAGATTTTACTTTTGTTTTTGCGCCAACTTCAAAAATTAGTTTTAAAAGTGTTATCGATGATGGATAACTTTAAGGAATAAAGTTATTTTTCAGTTTTTAGAGCAATTTTGAAGTTGGTTCTAGATTTTTTTTTTCATTTCATTCCAATTTAAGCCCAATTTTCACATAAATTCCCGAATATGTGGATTGAGAAATACTTTCATATATTAATATTACATATCGTTGGAAAGGGTGGACTTTTCGCGTTATACGCAATTTGTTTCAATGCTCTAACTTAATTACGGTGGGATGTATTTGCGTTTTTATCTCATTTTTTTTTTAGGCTAAGCTGAAATTTAGGCACAACTTTCTTCTTTAAAAACATCAATACAAAGTGAAGGAATTGTTCCACAGTTTTCTTTTTGACTCTATTGAGTAGTGCGAAATTTTTATTCCAGATATTTCTCGAACTATTAACGAAAAACTAAGCTTCTATTTCCAAAAGAAAAAATTTATTTGCCTTTTTAAATCTAGTTCGAAAAATCTCATTCAAGTTGTTAACCATTTTATTTTCGTGTTACCACGGTTACGCTTTTTGAATCGATCGTTTATTTCCATCTTTCACATTTTAATTTCTAATGCATAATTTATTTCGTGTTTCTATGGTTACGCTTTTTAAAATTAAAATAAAAATGTTTCTTAAAATTAAAATTCTTAAAAGTATTTTAATATCTTAAGCCATTGTTTATAAGAGAAATTTTGCCCTCAGTTTTTTTATTTATTTATTTATTTATTTATTTATTTATTTAAGCCTGATAGTTGAATATCCGTCAATTATTACAATTTATTTTTTCAAAGAAGACCGGGCATAGCTGGGCAATGCAGCTAGTTTTAAAGATATAACTTTCAATGGCTTTCTCCTTTAGGAGCTTAAATTGGATGCAACAATAGAAATTGCTCTGTGTCATACAGCAAACCGGGTCTATTGCTTTCAAAAAGAAAAAAAAAATGTGTCACGTCACTTAATAAGTCATGTTTAAATCTTAAAACGTTAAACCAAAATGTGATGGTTCTATGTACACAGGTCTTCTCTAGCATAACTGCCGCGCCAAATTTTGAAAGGTTGCCATAATTTAAAACTTAAAAGTGGGTTTACTCAAATTTGTGTTTTTTATTGTAAATAAACATATATTAGGATGCTAATTTTTTATTGAATATCTAGAAACGGGTAAAAATTATTTTTTTAAACGAGGTAATGCAATTTCATGCTGGAAAAAAAATCATCATTCATTGATTTAAGCTTTTTTTAGTTTTAATTTAACTATAAAAAATTATAGGTTAAACATACTGTTTTTAAATATAAAACTTCAGCGTTTAATATTTATTGTAAGTTTTATCTGAATAATTGCAAGCACAAGAAAGGGAAAAATGATCTGAAAATATATTTTTATTTATCTTAAAAGTTTTATAGCACTTTTCTCTTGCTAACAGAAGAAGTTATTAAAATATTGCGTTCGATATTTTTGAAACTCTGAAGAGTTATTATTTTTTTCAGAAAAAAAATTGTTTATTAAGAATAAGTGTTTTGACCGAAAAGTAACATAGGTTTTTTTTTAAAGAAAATGACTCAAAGTAACAATATTAATACACAATACAGTATTAATATATAAGAAATAATTTTAAGCTGAAATTGTAAGCTTGAATTATAGATGATCCCCTAATTGTCCCAACATGACACTTGACACAAATAAAAACACAAATGTGAGTAAATTACATATATTTCAGATTTTTAAATTAAGAACTTTTGGAAATATTTAGTCAAAGCTTATTTCGAATGACCCTCAAAACTTAAAAAGGCATTTTTGTGTCTTGTTATATATAATCTTAAAGTGTGTTTTAATTGCTTTAAAATGGTATCAAGTTTTTGCATGTAGAACAATTAGAAAAAAAAAAGTTATGTGCGTTCGAAAGCTACTCTGTCTACCAAAATTCGATTTTTTGTAATGACCCCCAATCAAAGAACATTTGTATTAAAAATCTAAACAATTGGGTTTTTTCTTTTATTACCAAGCACTATCCTTGTATAAAATTTCAGAAAAATCGAAAGGGGTCAGTTTGAAAATCTTACTTTTTTTGATCGATTTGATTTGGAATGAACCTACTGCTTAGCCATTTAGAACACGAAAAAGGTGGAGTATTTGTAGTAAAATCCAAAACCAGATGACTGTTTCCGACACGTATTGACGTCTAAAAATGTATTTCAAATGCTTTGTAACCATATGGTTGTTTTATTTCCTGAAATTTATTTTGATCTCTTTCTTAAGAACAAATTATGTTACGTCTTTATTTATGCATCTAATTGTGCTAAAAATGATTAAAATAAGTGGAATGATAATGTGTGTATAGACACACATTTAGATATCAACTAAGTGTATGAACAGTCTATGCCAAAAAAGTGATATATGATCAAGTTCCTAAATATTGATTTTGACGTACGAATAATGTGCATGTTCCCTTTAAGTTAGCTACCTGGTCATACAGCGCTCTCAACACCTTAGTTAAGAGAAGATACGGTGTTGTTTCTTTACTAATAATAAGGCTGAAGTCTCTCTGTCTGGATGTCCGGAGGATGTTTGGAGGATGTTTGGAGGATGTCTGGAGGATGTCTGGAGGATGTCTGGATGTCTGGATCTCTCTGACGCGCATAGCGCCTAGACCGTTCGGCCGATTTTCATAAAATTTTGCGTAAAGTTAGTTTGTAGCATGGCGGTGTGCACCTCGAAGCGATTTTTCGAAAACTCGATGTGGTTCGTTTTCTATTCCTATTTTAAGAACAAAACTAGCATAAGATGGACGAGTAAACTATGATATTATCACAACGTGGAACCGTAACATGGTCACAAGCCAATTGGCGAGATATGAAATTATCATAACGTGAAACCGTAACATGGGTACAAGCCAATTGGCGAGAAAATTCACCATACATTATTTGTAAATATACAGGCGAACCAAAAGACCTTTCAATTTTTCTATTACGGGCAAAGCCGTGCGGTTACCACTAGTTAGAAATAGTGAACAATACGCAATACCCATAGAAAAAATGCACTCTCAACATGCCTCTATCTCCTTTACTATAAGACTATAATGAAATATTTCACTTTCAGTTTATTATATCTTCAAAGTGTGAAGACATTTTTTTTTTTGAAGCAACGTTGCCTAAATAGGCCCACAGACCTGCCTTCACGATATTTTAATATAAGTCAAAGTATTTTTTGCATCGAAAATAAAAACACATTCACTGTTTCTATAGCTAACTTTAATTATCAGCAGGATGACAAAAAATCTCATTACGTGTATGCAGCAAAATAAATTGGAGACTTAATCCTAATAAACCACTGGTCATAGAACACTTTGCATAATAACACATTTACTGCTCCATGCTAGCGGATAGTATGCCCTTGTTTTCATCCATTAATTCACTATTCTTTTATAACTGCTTTGCCACTCAAGTGTTTTCAGTTTCTCAATTGCTTTACACTTGCGTTATTATTTTTCGTTCGAAAATGCTGGATGCTATCGGTGCATCAATTTATTATAAAAATATTATAAAATTTGCGGAAATTTTATTTAAATATTGCTTACAAAATTAACTTCTCACCTCTGAAAATTAAGATTCAAAATGTTAAAATCAGCTAAGTTGTGTATTTAATTATCAATATGAAGATTCTTTTTATAGAAAAAATACTTGCACATTTTTTATTTAAAAACATGAAAGCTACAAGTAATAAATATATTATGAAAGGTATTGAGTTGCAAAGTTTTAAAACTATTTCTTTATTATTTTTCCACGATTACACTCAAAAGAATTTAAACTGGTGACTTTTTAACTATTTTTTTTTCTTTTTGGAAAAAAGTTAACGCCGAATGTAAAAGCCGTCTAAATAATCTTTAAAACTACAGTGTGTTTCAGAAAAAAAAAACACTGCCCCCCAAGAAAACTTAGGAGAGTGAAAATTACCATGGCACAATTAGTACGTAGACATTTAATCCAGTATCTTCAGCGGGTGCGTGTATCTAAAATATGCACCAAGATATAGTTTTGTTTTATAGCATTACGTCAGATACCTCTACGCGAACGTTAATCTTTTCATTTCCCTAAACCTACTTTTAGTCATTCTTGGAATGTTTTTAGCATCCGTAGCAGTCTGTGCATCTCTTTTTTGTACCTCAGAGATACGCACGACTAACTGAGTAGTTTTTTGTTGCATTCATTTTGATGTTTATGTCGTGAGTTTATGTTTAAATATTGAACTTTTTTTTAACGACCACTAAAAATATGTAAAAAGGTAGTCTACTGAAAAAAAAAAAACTTCCTGTAAAAACATGGAAAATCGCTTCGTCTGCTCTAGCACTAGATTGACGATCGATACAATCGATGCTAGATCGACTGCGTCTGATCCAGCACTAAATCTAACTAAAGACAAAAATTACCTAAAATCATAATACAAAATGATAAACGCACGTGTGACTCAGTGGTTCCGCAGCCAAAATGTTCTGTGTACAAAATGGGATGATCCGCTGGTAATTAAGCATTTAGTGGAAGTTTCTACAAGGTTTTTAGTATCACAGGAAAACTCACGGGGAAAAAATTCCAAATTTTTCTGTGTCAAAAACACTATCAGGATTAAAAATAGCTAATCATGTTTCTTCTTCTTTTACTACTTTTCAAATTACTTCCAATAGTAGTTAAAAAATAAGATTTCGCCAGTATTTAGCCACTTTTTAAACACAGTAAAAATCAAAATCTCTTCTATTTAAATTTCGACTTTATGTATGTAATTATATTCACCTAGAGGTTGTCTCTGGTTGGATGTTGGGTGGAAGAAGACGTCCTAGAGGTCAAGTGACCATGATGATGGTTATCCAACCACGATGACGCATAACGTTCGAAAACTCGCCAATTGTCGCCAAAGTTGATTCTGTTTAGCATTTTCTTGCCAAATTTGATTAGTTTATTTTTATGATTTTTAGTTCGTGAGTCAAAATAATTTTCACCTTTTCACCGATGCTTCTAAATTTGATGTAGTTTAGCAACGTATCATTGCATGGCAAAGATATTAACCGATCTGCAATCACGGCGTCCCCTAAGAAGAATGCCATTGACCTCACAATATAGACAGAAACGTTTAGTATGGTGCCGGACTAGAGCGACTTGGATGCCAGAATGGCGAAATGTCGTGTTCTCAGATGAATCAAGCATCTGTTTATCCAGTGATAGTCATCGCATACGTGTGTGGCGTCGACGTGGAGACAGATCTAATCCGACAGTAACTGTGGAACGTCCCACCCCACGACAACGTGGCATAATGGTTTGGGGCGCAATTGCGTACAATGCCATATCACCTGTTCGTGTTCAGGACACTATGACGGCCAACGATACTTGGAAAATGTGCTGCGGCCTGGTGGCAATCCCATACCTTCAAGGGCTACTGAATGCAATTTTTCAGCAGGATAACGCCCGACCACACTCGTTTCTGCCAACATGCTCTCCAAGGCACACAGATGCTTCCTTGGCCACCATACTATCCTGACCTGTCACCAATCGAACATGTGTGGGATGTGATTGGATGCCGTTTGCAGACTCGGTCTCTGCCTCGTTCTGAAGACGAACTGTGGCAAATGGTTGAAAGGGAATGGAGAGCCATCCCTCTGGACACAATCCGCACCCTTATCGACTCTATGCCTAGACGTGTTTCTTCGTGTATCGGTGTCTGCGGTGGTCCTACATCCTACTGAGCCGACCCGTTCTTGCTCTGTATTCTGCCTATCATTTTGAAATTAAGATCATTTATTATTCCTTGCTGTCTCTGTCTTTTTTCCCAACTTTTATCACTTTCTAACCACTCTTTCTTGTGTTGCATTTTCAATGCCGAGCAGTGTATATTCACGCTTGTTACGAATAACAGCTAATACAAACAAATTTCCTGAATTTTTGACCTTTCGTGTTAACCAAGTTCAACTGTGCTTTTATTATTTTTTAAAATTCGACTCCAATGTTATAAACGTAGGCAATTATTTTCAGCTTTAAAGCCAATTCATATATATAATACGTCTAGTTCTAAGAGTTCACTGCACTTTTTACAATATCTTACGAATTGCGACAGCGTAATTTTGAAATGAACCTTTTTTCTACGCAAGTTAAACACCTAATTCTTGTTTAAATAAATTTAAATCTCCCTGCTTAAATTTACGGAAAACAAAAACACTAAGCCGCCGCTTCACTAAAATAGTCGTTTCCGAAGCAATCTTGTAAGCAATCTCTTCCCCTACCGCTTTTGTAACCAAGAACATGTTATGCTGCTATTATTTTGAAGTTGAAAAGCAACGAAATATTCATCCTGAGCTGAAGTGGGGGACATTAAAAGCACTATAACACGGAAACTAAATAGCAATTAAATTATCTGCCGGAGTTGAGACAAAAGCCCTTAAACATGGCTGAGTGATAATTAGCTTCGTTAAATTCCCTTCTGCGAAATTTCACCAGGGGTAAATTCTTTGACTGTCGTATGTAACTAAGTGCTAGAAATAAAGTACAGCCAAAGGGGGTGACAAGAGATTATCATTGATATATGTATGTTTCGTTAGAGAAAAAATGATTTTGCAAATTAATATGTTACTAAAGTTCACAAAGACAGATTTGTTCACGTTTCTTAGTTTAATAAGCAAAGTAGAAATGTAAAGGATACTATTGCAAATTTAAAATGCGCAAAGATGCAGAATCATGCTTTTTCAAAAGAGGATTACACGAACCCATTTTTAAATCCAAAAAGAGGGCTTAGGGATTAAACGACATGACAAAAATTCCGTACAAGTATAAATTAAACAGATTAAAAAAAAATAAAACATTGATATAAAGGATATTATCAATTCCTCAATGAATCAAAAACATAATGTGAATGATTAATCACTTGTAACCCATATTCTCTGCATCAATAATGAGGAAAGTTATTACCTCTAAAGAAGTCTCTTCATTCCCTTTCAAATTTGTGCTGTTTGAAGTTGGAATATTATAAAATAGTATATTTTACCTTTACGAACAAAGACATTTCTTTATGAAATTTAATTGAAAACCAGAAATCGACAAGTTCCCAACAAACATGAAATCTCTTTTTTAACGGAAAAATGTCCTAAGAATTACAAGCACATTGTATACAAGGCGTTCCGTTTTAACCTGCAAGATCTCTGCTTTCTCAACTGTTAGTCCTAGATGCATACTTCCAACTGCAAGAATGTTCAAAATCAGATGCAACGTTAACTTTTATTCCCGCCTAGGTCCTCTGACTTTTATTCAGAGAAATAATTTTCATTGAAAAATAATTTCAATCCAAAAAGTTTGACCGATTTTTAGTACGACCGATATTTACCAAAGTATTAAAGGCAGCGTTTTGTAACCTACACACCACTTTACACGCACCTTTACTAATATCTTTTTGGAGGAAATTTAGCGGATAACAAGGGTTTTAATTTATTTTATAAAGTAATGAAAACTATATATTTTTTTTTACTTCGATAACTTGTTATTAATCTGAAAGGGCGATAAGTTACATACATACAGCAATACATCTTTTGCATGGTTCTTTAAAACTCTGAAGTAGAATATCTCCCTCAGTTTTGGTCGCACAAATGTCTTTTTTTTTGTGTGTGTTAGTAATTGTTTTTCAGTAGAGAATACTTCCCTAAATGTAAGTTAGAGGACCTAGGTCAAATATAAAAAGGTAAATACTGTATTTTTGATTCATATATATATATATATATATATATATATATATATATTAATATATATATATATATATATATATATATATATATATATATATATATATATATATATATATATATATATATATATATATATATATATATATATATATATATATATATATATATATATATATATATATATATATATATATATATTAATATATATATATATATATATATATATATTAATATATATATATATATATATATATATATATATATATATATATATATATATATATATATATATATATATATATATATATATATATATATATATATATATATATATATATATATATATATATATATATATATATATATATAGGTCATTCTTCAAAAAACGTAACTTTTTTGTCGCACGCCTTTTACAGTAAAAACTTTAAGGAACAATTCATTTAATAATGATTTTCAATTTCATCAAAAATACATCTATTTAAATCTGCAACACTTTTTTAATAATTATTTTTATTTTAGTATATTTTTGGTTCACAACATGTGAATTCTCACTTCCGTGGCATGTTACACACCTTGTGTGGCTGTTTTTTTTTTTTGCTTAATAACTTGCTTAATTAAAAGTATATACTTATTTATTTATTATTCCTTTCACAAGTGCCTCAATTACTAATTGTTGAAGTATATTTAATTTTTTAATACTGTGTTTTAGTTCGTTTTAAAGGTCTAGGAGTCATGTCACACAATAAATCTCACCTCCGTTACCTAAACACAAAATGCCATTCGTCATTAACACGTAGCAGTAATGACATCAAATTTTATTTTACCTTGAGACAAAGAAACCATCTTGTTTATTTTCAGCCATATTTAAAGCTGTGAGATTTTTGTCGAAACACAAGAAAATAGATTTTGTTTTAAAAACTTAGTGTAATTATTCTGACTCCTCACCTCCATGAACTTGAATTTCAGGGATGTAAATTAATGTAAAAAAAGAAGTGAGCATGTTTTCATCTGCTTAACATGTGCAGATTGTAGCAACGAAGAAAAAAAATATTATCTTAAAAAAATGTATCTAATATATGTAATCTATATTATTTGAAAGATCCTCACCTCCGTGAATCTCATCTCCGTGACAGACCTTATTCATGTCATTATTTTTGAGGTGAAAATAACTGATGGAGGGGAAATGCATTAATAATAGGCATTCTACCAAAGTTACAAATTGCCAGTTTATCTTCAAATTTACTAAATAATATTTTTTTAACGTACATTTGAAACTTCTAATTAAGCCGTACTTCAATTAAGAAAACTTAGTATTATATTCCCACTAATCATTAAAATAACTAATTGTTTGCACAATTAACAAAATGAGTAGGGGAGACCGGGGCAGGTTTTCGCGCGGGGCACGTTTTCGATTTGACTTTAACTCGTTAGCGAGCCGGTAGAGCGAAGCACCGACCAGACTATTTGAAAGGCAGCGCCACTAGACGACAACTACGAGTATTTCAGTTGGATAGCTGTTCACATCGCTGCATAAAGTCAGTTTCACTTGTTTTTATACAGGTAAGTAAATTTTGATGATCTCATTTAACCTAAAAACAAACATATACGTCTTAAGTTAAGTTTTTGTCTGTTGTAATATTTCGAAAGAGCATATTTAGGAGCTACCAGTGATGTGATAGTTTGTCCATAAAATTATTTTTTTGACCGTCTGCGTGAGTTAAAGGAAAAACATGGCGACGGGGCACGTTTTCGAACACCAAGCGAGGCATATTTTCGCATCGAAAACGTGCCCCGTCGCATCGAAAATATGCCCCGCCCCCTTCGATCGCTACTATTTATCGATGTTTATTATATTATTTACTCTTAAATGAAGCATAAATAGTTAAATACACATGAAAGGGTAAGCTTCTTATTTGACAACTTATATTTTTAAATAAAAAACAGACAAAAAATTAATTACAATTTCAATCATTCATGAGAGATACATGTTAAAACAAAATAGGCCTAAGTGTTTATAAAAATAGCATTAAACTGATATGTTCACAGAATGACTTGATTATTATGACTTAATATTGATCTGTGTGTTGGCTTTTCAGATTTGTCATGGTACGACGCAACAAAAAGAAGTCTGAAAGAGGCAAGTACACCATGGAGATTATGGTAGAAGCTGTCAACAAAGTAAAAGAAGGAAAAAGTATGAAAAGTGTAGTTTTTCTCTTGAACTCAGATATATTTACAGATGCCGACTACATGCCATCCTATTTCACCGACAGACCTGCCCCAGTGCAGGCCTATAACAGGGCAGCACGAAGAGGCTGATACTCAAGTTCTAACGCAGCCAAACGTAGGTTGTCCCACCCCAGAAGAAGTGAGACCTCTGGGAAAAGCAGACCGGCAAAGGAAGAAAGAAGAGAAAGTCGTCCATTTTGACCGACACTCCGATCAAAGAGCAGCTTAGACTAGAGCAGCAACAATCTAAACGGAGAAAACAAATGAAAAATAAGAATGAAAAGAAAGATAAAAAATGTAAAAAAGAGTTTATTTAAAAGACAAATTGGAAAACGTAACAAGCCCGAAGAAAACGAAGAATCAAGTGATGAAGAGGAAGAAGACTGTGCTTGCATTTAATGCTTAGAATCGTACAGTTAATCTAAGGCTTCGTTGCAAAAGATGGGCCCACGAGTCTTGCATCAAAGGAAACCCTATGTTCTTTGAATGCATTAATTGTGAAAGTGACGATGACGTTTAGTGTTTTTAACAGTCCTACATGTATTAAAATTATTAAGTAGTCAAGTTGGTAATGAGTTTTTTTTTTAAATGTATATTTACTGAAAATCAATAAATAACCAAACTTGAAAATATTTTGTTTGATTTCCTAAATTATATTGATATAAGTGCCTGCGAAAACTTGCCCCTGTCTATTAATAAGGTATGCGAAAACTTGCCCCGGTCACGGGGCACATTTTCGCTCGTGACATTACGACACTTAAAACTATTTTTTTGTAAAACAAAGCTTAATTAATTGATGTAAGTAATTCCACAATGTAGCCAAGGTTTCTCTGAATGGTGTAGTACAGTTTTTTCAAACTTAGGTAAATAAATAAAAAATTTAAAAATTTTTTTAAAAAAGCGCGAAAACCTGCCCCGGTCTCCCCTACTTCGATTTTAAATTGGCCTCGATTTTTAAATATTAAAAATTTGTCCTTTTTTTATTTCCGTGAACAAGGCATTTTTTATTTATTTTTTTTATTTATGAGTAAAATAATTTTAACTTAGCTGGGCTATTGTTTATGGTTACTTCTAGTAGGTAACACTTTCATGAAAGAATAAAAAATTAAAAAACAAAATGTTTCGAAATTGAAAAATATTTGCGTTCCAAAGTTACGTTTTCTGGAGAATGAACCATATATAGGAAAACATAAACGAAGAAAGTGAACTGTGATTAAAATATTTAAAATACAAAACTTATCAAAAAATAGACAAATGAAAAAGACATCAAAATATGAAATGGGGCAAAAACCAAAAGCAAATTAATAATACTTAAGAAATAACGTGAAGCAGGACTAGCAAGCTCTCAGGGGGAATATTAGCAACTACTTCACACAAAAACTACTATAACTGGAGAGGCTGACGCATCCACCATATTGGAGCAAGCGTACAACAGGGAACCTTTATTGGCAATCATTCGCCAAACAGGGAACGAGAGAGTCAGACAGCGAAGTTGAACATTGGCGGAATTTCGGAAACAGTTGGCGTCGTTCCCAGGCTGCTAGTCACTTCGCGGCCAATAAATTATCCATTTCTTTTTTCTTTCTGCATCAGCTAGAAATCTGAAGAGCTGAAATTCTTTTTTCTTTTTTTTTTTTTTTTTTTTGGAGCTGTTTGCACAATTATCAACCGAATCACCACTCATTTGGCTCAATTTAACGCGTGCTAAAGCAATTTAAACATCAGCAGCAATGCTATCGCTACGAAGCACTGGATCAAATTTGCTCCAAAATGGCGGATGCGTCGGCTCCTCTACTATAGGGGCCTTACTTCACACAGCTCTTTCTGTGATTCAAATGGGAAGATCCCAAAACATGCTACCTTCTCGAGATAATCAAAAAAACGAAGTTTAACAAGAACACTAACCTGTAAGAAAATGAAGCAGCTCAGTCAAGAAAGAACCCGATTCAGAAAGCCGGCAAGTAATACATAAGTAAAAGATTCTATTACAGGAGATGCAACATGCCAGGTAAGAACACAGTTACAAAAACAATGCTGATTGCTGAATGTCTACATAGGCAGAAAAATTCATGAGAATAAGGCCAAATGCTATGTTATATGTATACACATTTGCAAATGAATGTTGATCTTCACCTATTTGGGCCTTTCACAGTAACAGATATACATATGCCACCAATAATAATATCTGATCAAACGTATTTCAAATTCAAAAAATTCCTTAATTTTATAACGAATAATCAAAGCCAATGTTATTGTAAAACCTAATGTACTGAAATAACTGAACACATTGCAAAGTACTTTTATTGCTGAAAATTTGTACTTTTTTTTTCTTGGTGAAATACACGATAAACTTTAATAATGCATATTTTTTATTCTTGTTTTTAGCACTTTTATTTTTGTTTATCTCTCTTCTTTAAATTACCTTACGCACTTTTTTCTCCACAGTTCATATGTCAATGGTTATATACCTATTCTACATAAACTGATAAAGAAAATACAACTGCGAGAAAAAAAATACTGAATACAAACTTTTTCAGTGTCTGTTTTCTTCAAACTTAATTCGACGTCCTCAAAGGCAGAAAATAAAAGCAGAGAAAAATTGTTTAAAGTAATTTTTTTATTCAGCTATTATGTTTCCAAAGTTTTATGTAGTTTCAAGAGTTCACTTTTTATCTGTAAAAAATGATTTTTCTTCAAAAACAAACATTTATACACAGACTTTGAAAAAATAATAGTTTTTTTTTTTAATAATGAGGTATAATGTGACTATTTCTTGTTTAAAAAAAAGAAAAAAAGAAAAAAAAAAAACACTATATACCGCAAATAAGCAAGAAAATTATATATATCGCCCACGAAATATTGCTAAATTCGAAAGAAAAAAAAGTTTCGTCCTGAACTAAACGAGCTTACTTTCTCATATACCCATATTGACTTCCTGGTATCTGATCATTATTTTCACTATCAGCTAAAATCGCAACTTTTTAACATTTTTACCTAATTTATAGAAATAAAATATGCCTTTCTAATCTGAAGAAATAATAAATAAATAATGAAAAAAAATGAGTAAAAATAAATAAATAATTTTAAAAGAAGCAAATATAAACTAGTAGCACATTAAAATAAAGCAATTGATATATATTTTTTTCATTTAAAAACTTTTAATCGCTTTTAAAAGGAAAAAAATAATGAAAATCATTAAGCTCTTTAAAATAAACACATAATGTTAAAAAGAAAAAAATCGTTTGTTTTTCCCCTGTTGCCAAAAAAGAATTTAAAAAAATGAAATAATGTACTTTCAAAATAAATAAAAAGCAACAAAATGTCAACTAAAGAAATAATTTTCAATATAAAAAAAGGAAAACTCGTCTATGCAGTTCTTTGAATGTATTAATTAAAACTTAAGAGTGAAAAAAAAAAAAAAACAAATCATATCGGCAATAATTATTTTGAAGTAAAAATCATGCCTGCGGAGTTGGAGCCAAACTAATTTTGAGGTAAGATGAAGATTCGGGAGTCGGAGGATTATTTTTTTCAATGACTCGGAGTCAGAGGTTTTTTTTTTCAATGACTCGGAGTTAGAATAGGTCATTTTCCCTTATAGCTCTCAAATCTGCCACTGTTCGCGGAATCGAAGTCAGACTTATTTTAGGATAAAATAGTCTAAGTCGAAGACTTTCAATTTCCAAGAGTCGGTATCAAAAATTTTCCCTCCATGTCTGCAATTTTACTAAAGTAACGTAGTCAGAGTTGGAGACGTGGAGTCAGATTCTGAATACTTTTCGGGTACAGGAGTGGGATTCGGAGTCGACAGTCCGAAAAACATAGGAGTCGTAGTCAGGAATTAATCATCAAGAGCTATTTCCAGCAAAAGTTGCTTAAAGTAAGTCCGTCTTAAGTTTAGGATCTATATTGGCTTTTAGTTTCGCCGTAGAAGCTAATGTTAAGTGATTTGAACTATTCCAAATTGAACGGAAAATTGTTTAAATCAAAAATATATTTTCTATGCATGCTCTTCTTCAAAAACATTTTTCTACAAAGTTTGTTTGAAATAAATTTGTCTCTAAGTTCGGGATTTATATTTGGCCTAAATTTCTCCGTAGGCGTTAATGTTTTTTTTTTGAAATATTCAAAAATAAACGAAAAATTGTTCAAATAAAGAATGAAACTCGATTTTTACATATATATTCCTTATGCCTGTAAACGAGGAACAATATGTTCTCGCCGTTGTCTTTCAAACAAAAAAATTAAAAAAAAGTTCGAATCGGACTATTTACTCAAAAGTTATCGGGCAGGGGGAGATGGACAGACCGAAAGACATTTTCCCCCATCTTAATACCCTACTTTCTAATTTTAAGTTTTCCTAAATTTAATTATTTTATTTATTTTTTAATTGTTTTCTGTTTTTTGTTTTTTACTTTATTTTTTAAGGTACATTGAACTTTCTTTCATGCTCATTTCTTCTTTCTTCGAATTTTAGGGGGAAAACAGGCTAAAAATGACTTACTATTAATTTACATCAAGTTAGTTTTGGGATTTTCTTCACGCATGTGAGAGAGAACAAAAAAAAAAAAGTTTATTTTTGATTGCTACTTTTGTGTAAGATCGGCAGTATGAGTAACTCCAGTAATATTTAGAGCAATATTTCGTAAGCTTCCGCCTTTTCATCAGGGCTAAAGTAGAACTACATGCAATTTAACGACAACGAGGTTTTGAAACTCAGAGAAACTACATTTGTGTCCTTGTTAACTTATCAGTCTGGAATACTCAATACCCGAGTTTGATGCAGATGTAACTTCATTGAAGATGAGAATACCTTAAAACTGGTCACTAAAATAAATTAAGCGTACTAGATAGTGTCTGTAAGCAATAATGCAGTTCACCTCATAAAATAAAGTCAACACGCGTGATTGCACACACATAAAGAATGACATTATCTTCCTTTAGTAGGATATGAAAGACTTGTAGACTTTTTTGCTACACTTTTCAAATATAGTTATAGAAAGTTATTAGCATTTACAATAAATCGGAACAAAATAAAACCTTTATTTTTAAATATTTTATCTATGCACTCAAAACGTTATACTCAGACTTAAAGAACTTAATAAGTGACATAAGCATTTTTTCAAGATTTTACTTATAATATTTTAGTTTATTGTTTTCAGATTTGCTGCTTGTAACTACCTGTATTTTAAATATGAAACAAACTGACGCATAATAAAAGAAGCAACCAATGCATATTACTTACTCGAAATGCTTCGTTATTTTTTTTTCAAAACGAATTCGCGGAAATTCTTTTATCCACGAATTATTATATTTTTTGAATTAAATATTTAGTTTTTGAAAGAAATGAGCTTTGGGATTCATGATCTTTTGAGAAAGATATTTTTAATGCCATTAAAATAATTATTTTTCACGGAAAAGAAGAACATTCATAATGCTTTAACAGTTGAATTTAATTATCGTACGTTGTGAAAGTAGTGCTCATTAGTGTGCACGCAAATAGATAAATAGAAAACATCCTACTAATGAAACCCACAATCGTTGAACTCTTTGAAGATTTCAGTTATCATTGTGCAGTAATTGGGACCGGATATTTTGTTCTTTTGAAGAATCAAAACATTCTGGCAAGAAAATAGCATTCGAAAATCGTCTTCGAACAAGTTTTAATGATAATTGATTTATTTTTATTAAAATAATCTTTGTTTAATAAATTACTTAGTAATTGTTAAGTTATGTTTCTTCTTGGAGTTATTGGGGAAAAACATTTTCTTGATGAACATAAATGAGTTTAAGTGCTTTATTGAATTCGTTTTCATTTACTTTATATATTATTCATTGTTGCCAATACATTGTTATTCAAACGATAAAGCTTCCATTTTTATGTTTTATATTTCGAAATGGTTCGGCGATTATACCAGAATAAGATAATTAAGTGGAATAAAGTAATTTTAAGCAAAATATAGGTTCCCGGGGTTTATTTTCTATTAAAATACATAAAAGAGTTAGTACGATATGGCATCAATATTTTAAATATTATTAAATCTACCCCGCCCCCTGCAGAAAAGCTCCAAATTTTTCATCCATAATGCGTATGAATAATATAATACTAGTAATACTTGCGTGGTTTTGTCAGGGCTGGAAGTTTAAAAAAAACTTCGGATGAATTTAAAAAAGCGTAAAAAAAAAGTAGAACAAAATAAAATCATTCCCCACATAAGATTAAAAAAGTAAATTAAAATGCGCATAACTAACTAAACAAAACGAAAATCCCCCAAAGCATTTAATCAAAATATAGTTCATACAATTAAAACATATCAAACTCCCAACACTCATGAAAAATCAACTTATTTAAGTACGCGCTACACTTAGGAAAAAAGATGTTATCTCCGCCTTACTGAAAAAATAATAATTAATTAAAATACACATTACAGTTTGAAAAAAAAAGAAAAATATCCCTAAACTGAAAAAAAAAAGAAATAATATAATTAAGTAACGCACCTAAATTTCCGAACAACAATTCTTTAAAAGAGCTACATTACCGTAAGAACAAATTTAAACACGCCTTTCCTTAAAGAAATACATTCAAATAAAGAAATGCTTAAAAATCCCGGTAACTATAAGAATAAATGTCTAAGCGTTTGCGAAAGAAGCAACTCCGGCTTTTCACGAAATATTCTTTTTCATTTACAAATCCTACTTTATTCTTTCATCTTTGAACAGTTTTCAATCTCCATCGCTCTTTGAGAACATTCGGAGTAGTATCGGACTTGACACCTCCAAATGAGCAGCTTGTTCTATTCGTAGTCTATGACTTCAGTGACATTAACGTGCACACGATGACACTTAAAATGCGTAATAAGGCTATTAGTTTTTATTAATGTAGCTGAATTCATCTAAAAAACAATTCTCATTGCATCTGCAATTGATTTCCAAAACTAAGATACATTGCTTTGCATTAGGCATTTGCGCAAAAGGAATTATTAAAAATAAATAAATGTATATGCAGTGTAATCATTTGGCACAATGCTGTTGGTATGATTTAAAGCCCCGTGTCACACACTGTCCTATAATAATAATCCTTATATATATATATATATATATATATATATATATATATATATATATATATATGTGTGTGTGTGTGTGTGTTACGAAAGGAAGTAAATTATTTTCCAAAAGTGTTGGCAACCTTAATTTGCATTAGGTTTTTTCTCATTCGTTCATTCCTTCTTGCAACAAGATCGCACCAGCAGAATATGCAAATCGCCGGTAGCATTTAAGCTCCCGGCACTTTGCTTTATTCTCTTCCCTTTCAATTTCAACCCAAGTCAGACTTGGCTGTTTCTTTCGGCAGCTCAGTTGAGTCTGTCCGTTTTTGCCGATAGTTTCGGCTTACTGCTCTTGACATGACTATCATAGCTCAGTATGTTTAACGTTTCATACTTTGACTTAGAATGTTAGATTCAGAAGTCATATAAAGTATTATGAGCTACTTAATAATGTAAAGAGCGTATTCTCAATATTTCCTTTAACATGTTACTTTTTAAATTTGACTCTTCATGATGTTGCACAAGATAAATATGTATTTTTAAGAAGTATCATACGTCCTGGTTGAACTTCCACTTAAAGTTAATAAGCTGAGCACTTTTAAAAGCTCACAGTTTAACAATATATATATATATATATATATATATATATATATATATATATATATATATATATATATATATATATATATATATATATATATATATATATATATATATATATATATATATATATATATATATATATATATATATATATATATATATATATATATATATATATTGCAGCGACTGAAAAACTGTTTCATAGGTACTTATCATTTTCTCCGACAGACGTCACTAACGAACATTTTCATTACTGTGTCTAATTTATGGAAGTATATAAACTATGACACTACATAATAGAAGAGTAAAAGTGAGTAGAGTGAGTCACGAAAATTCAATTACATTTTGTATCATAAAAAAAATAATAAATTATTTCCAATGATACAGTACTTCTTACTGTAATAGGTAGTATAAATGTGATTCTAGAAAAAAACTACAATATATATATTTCTCAAAAAATAGAAAAACCAAAAACGAAATGCAATTTTGTGTCACAGATCCTCTGGCGAGTGGGAATAATGACACACATATTTTTTTGAATTAACGAACTTTGAAATAATCTAAATTTACCTGGAAAAATATGAGTGATTGCTGCCATTTGGTTTTCGAATGAGCGATGGCCTTTGACAAATTAAATTTTATGTCGTCTTGACACGCAGTAGTGACATCTACCACGTATGTTTTTGAGACTGAGATTAAATGATTCAGATGATTCTAGATTATTTAATTGACAAAATGTGTAATCTTGTGATGTAGCATTACATAAAGATAGAATGCTTTTACTTTAGCCCTTGTATATTACTAGTACAATAGATTTATTCCAGACATAAAATTTCCAAAATAGCTTATCCGACTTCCTTTTTCTTGCCAGGTTGAAATTTTGAAATGTGGAAAAATATTAATACATTTAGCATGTTGCAATAAAACAATAAAACATAATTTAAATCGAATAATTACAAAATGGAAATATTTATGTGATATTATCTATCAATAAAAGTCATAATTCCGTTTTAATATTCTTAGTTAGTGATAAAGGGCATTAAAGCGTATTTGTTTTTCCAATGCATGTTTTTTGGTATCCACAAGTTTTAGGTGATTCTAACAATTTTTATTTGGACACATGCTTTCCTAATATTCCTATCACAGTCAGCAAAGATGTCACAACGAAGAACCAAGTTCTTGATACAAAAATGTTGACCTTTATGAAGTTAGCTGTCGATTTTAAATACATTTCTGTAATTTCACTGTAAAACTAAAAATCCATAATTGTAGCAATGTGTGCGAAATAAAAAAATCGAAATTTTTAAAGGAGTGAATGTTTTGTTTTTAATGAAAAGAGTATATAACAGAATATAATTTTGGGAGTAGTAAAAGCAATTTTTAACTTCATTACTTGTAGCCATAAACCTGACAGATTTTGTTATACCGAGTGATTTTTTTTTTTTTTTCAGTAGCTTGGGAATTTTGAACCTTCAGCTTCACATATGTATTGTTTTCATCTAAGTGAACTTTAAAAGGTTAACAGGATGAAGTATTATCTAATCTATAATAATATTCAGTTTAAAATAAAAACCATTCTGTGCAATCTAAATGCTGAATACTGCACGTATGGTTGAAATACAAAGTTATTTTGTCAGTAGTATTTATCTAGTAAGGCAGGTCCAAATGCAACTCATAACATCAACAAAAGAAGAAAACCATGAAAATGATAAAATAATCTGTTTCACCAAAAAAAAAAAAAAAACACACAATGGCATATTAAAAGTTATAAGGTATAATGGATTGCATACTGCAAAACATTTCCCACATTATGATCCACATTTTAGCAACACAATAATGCTGACAGTGAAAAGAAAAAGGCTTCTAGTGAAGATACGATGTAGTGTTTTCAGTCATAGGATTATAAAGCCTTCTCATTTTTACAATCTTCATGGATCAAAAAGTTTTGTTTTATGAAAAGGCTATAATTCTTCTTAAAATAAAGCTTCAAACCATATTTTGCAATTTCCTTCTGTTGGTAAATTTTTAGGTTTGCAATAGAGCTAAAAGTATTTTGTAGAAATGAAAAACGCCGCTTTTTCTGTTTCAACAGGTGTGTATAAAATATAGAGATGGGCATTGATTTATTTTTTGTACAATGAAATGAATCTCAATAAAACATATATTTAACATTAATTAATTATTTTTATGTAAAAGGCTTTTATATTTCTCTTCTTGTCGCTTTTCGTAGCCTAAAACATTATTTTTTGATGTTCAAAAACTTTAGAAAAGAAAGAGATTTCGTCTGTAGGCTATTTCTACTACGCACATACAGAATCATTCTCTTTACTTTTCTAAGTCGTTCTTCAGCAGTAAAAGTAGTGATTTTGGCTATGAAAAGAGACAATGAGAGGTGAAAACACCCCTTTGCATAAAAATTGATAACTGTTTAATTCATGGTTTGTACCTATTAATTTTACTGAACAAATCATTTTTAAAACCGTATACTGCTGCTACTTTTATAGTGCAGATCAGCTGATTTCACAGTATATTACAGCTAACTTTACAGTTTAAAACTGTTAATTTTACAGGGCAATTCCATTAGAAAAACAGTATATTACTGCTAATTTTGCATATTATCGTTGTTAAGTATACAGGCCAATTCCTTTATAAAACAGTATATTACTGCTAATTTTACAGTATGATACTTTGGTTTTTACAGGTCAGTTCCATTAAAAAACAGTAAATTACTGCTAATTTAACAGTTTATCATTGCTAACTTCACAGGGAAATTCCATTAAAAGACAGTATATTACTGCTAATTTTACAGTATATCATTGCTAATTTCACACGGAAATTCCATTAAAAGACTGTATATTACTGCTAATTTTACAGTTTAGAACTCTTAAATTTACAGTTTTTCTTTGGAACCTCAGCTGCCAGTATTATACTGTAAAAACAATTTTTTTGCAGTGAGGTTTGAAATATCCACACAGAAAATATATTGCTGTTTTTTCCCTATTCTCCCTGTTTCACTGTGCCCACTTCTCCCCCATTCCGTTGGCATAGCAAAATAACTTTTCAAATAGGTGCAGTGGTTCCAGTTATTACACTCAAAACAAAAATCGGAAACCATGTTTTGGATGCTTAATTTAAACAAACGTACAAAGCAATATGACAATTAAAACGCAATGTATAGAGACCTCAGAGTAAGTTTCTCATTCTATTGTAAATTTTATGGCTTATAAATCATTGAAAATTAACATCAAGATGCTTTAAATAAATGAAACGTATGCCATGTACGTTATTATACGGAACTTTCAGAAAATATATTTAATGTGTTAAATGTTACATGAAAAATGTGGTTTTAGAAAGAATATGAGTTAAAATGGATATAAAAATTTATTTTCGTTGTTTACCAAAATGCGTGTTTTTTCCACTGTCTATTTAAAATTATAAACCTATTTTTCTCGTTATATCTCACAAACTCGTAATTCTAATCAACGTTGTACAGAGTAAATGGCAAATAAAATATTACTTATACTTTAAAATACCATAAATCACAATATATACTACAATAAATTAATTTCCAAGCACGATGATCGATGACTGATGTTTAACCTTGCGACTTCAAGTCAAACATTTGATGAATGGCCGTCATGATGAATAACGTTGTAAAGCTTGCGGGTCAGCTGTGAATAATTGCCTTAAAGTGGTCAGCTGTTGTATTCATCATCCAATTACGTGCTGTCTCTGTTTTCGATTTCTGCGTGGAATGGATATTTAAGGGGCGTATTTAGAATGACTAAATTGTGAGAAATTAATTACGTTTGACTCGTTACCAAATGCCCTAAATTGACTCGTAAAAGAATAATGAATTAATAAAAGTGATAGCAAAAAAAAAGTGCTTCCTTTTAAATGTAATTGAAAAGTATGTTTTCTTTTTTATTGCTTAAAATTTAAGTTTAGGTATGGGAAAGAGGGTGTGGTAGTTACAAAGGCTGCTTACCATATGTGTCATCGTTGGGACAGTTTTTCATCAAAGCAAATTATTGTTTGATGTTGTATTTAATTTTTTGTTGTAATCTCATGCAGTAAGTAGATGCGAACGAGTTAGGGTAGACCGGTGAACGTTTACGCATGAGGCACGTTCACGCAGTGCCCTTCTTTCAAAACGAATTTTAACTGGAGAGCCAACACTCATAGAAAATTGATGCTACTCCCCAGGAAATATTTTCACAAGTTTTTGAGCATTAGTCGAGCTTCGGTCCAGCATGCAGGAAGAATAGCCTGTTTTCTGCCAAGTTGAGTAAATTTTGTGTTGAACGTTTTGAAGCTTATTGTGAATAAATAATGCTTAGTTGAAAAAGAACAAGTATGTAAAAAGTAGCAGAACTTTATCCTTTTTTGAGAATTGAATTCGTATGAACTGAAATGTTATTTAATTTTTTTGCACGTTAAAAATAAATCCAAACTTGGCGACGGGGCAAGTTTACACGTTGAACGTCGGAGCACCTTTACGATTAAATACTATTTAAAGCTTTCACGACCGGCGTCAATACGGGGAGATAACATTTCCGGGCTTATTGGCCGTGGTCTAAATGCAGTAGAAATTCCAGACGTTTCGGCTTGCTTTGCTGCAGCCATCATCAGTGTATGAGTTTGGTGAGACTGATTCCTGGCTTCTGTGGCTCCGGTATTTAAGCAAACTGCTGCTGGGTTGCTGGTACTGATTGGGAGGCGTTCCCAAGCCGCTGGTGGAATAAGGTTCCTGATTGGATGAGATTCAAGCCGCTAGGTGATCCTGGTACCTGATTGGATGGGATTCACAAGCCGTAGAAATTCCAGACGTTTCGGCTTGCTTTGCTGCGTCCATCATCAGTGGTATGAGTTTGATGAGACTGATTCCTGGCTTCGGTGGCTCCGGTATTTAAGCAAACTGCTGCTGGGCTGCTGATTCTGATTAGGAGGCGTTCTCAATCCGCTGGTGATCCTGGTACCTGATTGGATGGGATTCACTAGCCGACATGTGTGTCAAAAAAAAAAAAAAGTGGATGTGCGAAAGGGCTATAGTTCTTGCTAACAACACTGGGCCCATCATCGACATGAATTCCTTAATTCTCTTAACTATTCAGGATTCATATTTATGCTTTTAAAATTGAAGGCGATATCCCGATAATTTCATCGCGCAAATTGAACTCGCCTAATCGAATTCCAATTAAATTTACTACAGAATAATATGTAGTATTTTTCTTACAGTACCAGCAGCAGATCATTTGGCTCATATTCTTTGCATCCTCACGGTCCTTCATATTTAATTTTTCCAATTTAAGTTATTACTATTTCCAATAAAAATGTCTTATTCCATCGCCATCATCAAATCTGAAGTTCAAACGTACAACTATATGATACGTAGTACAAAGTTACATACGGCAAAATTGTACTGTTCAGTGGGAATTATATGTTGGTCTTTCTTGACCAAGAAATGAGGTTAATCAATTTCTTTCCAACTTCATAAAAACAAAACAAAAAGTGTTGCTTACTAATAAATTTTAAATTTAAAAGTCCTTAAATAATGATTATTTAAGGTAGATTGTTTTTAATCGCGGTCGGGACAGGCCGTTAGTGCGTAAATAAAGAATAATGTATCTTACAAAAAGCATACATTGAAACATTTTTCTTTTTCTTTTTTTCGACAGTAAAATAGCACCTCAAAATAAAATGCAAAATGTTCCCTTTTTTTTCTCTTGGGACAGAGTAAAAAAAAAAAAAACATTTTTTTTTTGACTAAAATGCTGTCTATTATACTAAGAGAAATATTTTAAATAAATATTTTAAGTAAAAAAAAAAAAATAGAAAGAATCAATAAATGAAGAGAAAAAGATCCAATGTACGAATGAAAAAATAAATAACTATATTAGAAAAAGAAAAGAGATAATAAAATCTTGAATAAATGAATAAATAAATATGTGAATTGTGAAATGAAAGAATGTAGTTGACGTAATACGTATAGAAATACGTAAGGGAGTCAAACACAAAGAGAAACAAACAACACTTTGCCTCATCCGTTTTTCCCGGTTAACACTTGCCTAGTTGTACAGAGCATTTTAAACAAAAATAAGCTTAGTATTAAATAAATATATAAAATATAAGTAGACCTAAAAAAAAGAAAGAAAGAAAAAAAGAAAACAAAATTAGAACCGACTTTAAAATTGCTCTAAAAAGTGAAAAAATATTTTATTATGTAAACACCATCGAAAACACTTTTAAACATAATTTTTGAAGTTGGCGAAAGAATAAAAAATAAAATCCATTGTAACCATGCTTGTTCATATTTTTTTAAAAGAAAATAATCCAAAGTTAGGAACGTAATATTTATACAGTTACTCAAATATGCTTCATCAATGCATAATGTATGTGGTATTGAGGAAACTGGGTCTGGTCAAATTTATATTTCTAGTTGATTTATGGCTGTGAATCATTTTATCTATCGTTTTTGCGCCAACTTCATACTAACTTACATTTTTTAGCATACAATATACTTGTGATGCAATCCTGTATGTCCTTACTTGCACCCGATCATCTGTTATTCGCATAGATGATAAGGATAAAAATACTACTATATAGTTTAGTTAAACATAACCTGGTAAAAATATGAAGGCTACGCAGATGCTATTCACTGCATTACCTCACATCCAGGCACCACCACAGTAGAGATTCTAGTGTGGTGATGATCCGGGTTAGGTTTACCCTTTACTATAGAGCAATGACATTGAAGAAACTTGATGCTTGCTTTAGAGAAGCCTTCATTCAAAAGTATCATTACAATTACTATTAACGTTACTGTTTAATGGCACTAAACTTTTATAACAATTGGTTTTATATTTAATCATTTAATAGGGAAATTGCATGAACTTTACTGTTTTTTGCCCATAACATTTTTTTTTCTAAAAAACAAATGAGACAGTGAGAAAAAAAGGTATGTATGTGGCAAAATTAAAAATTTGGAGATAACCAGTACTGGGAGGTGGATCCTCTGAATTGGGGTAAGATATAGTACTATTAGTCCTCGTAGCTACTGTTGTATAGCATGATTTAGAAAAAAAATATCAATGAAAACCTACCTAGGACGTTATCTTCATAGTCGTTTTATACGTATGAACGTATAAAACGACTTGAAGGCAACTTGAAAATGTCTCCTTACAGCCCTTTGCTTCTCGGTGCCTCAAATATGGTTAAACAAAGTAATGGGGCCTAAGTTGAACCATCCCCCATCCATTAAAAAAGAATCATCAAAATCGGTTCACTAGGTGAGACGCTGTAAGTGAACAAAAAAAAAAAAAAACATACATACTGATAACCGCCTATTTTTTAAAATCGGTTAATAATTTTTAAAAAGAACCTTATTGATTTTATAATAACAAAATTAATATTTGACTTACAATGAAATGTTACAATATTAGTATAATTTCTTTAAAATATTTTGTACCATTAAATACTTTACAATACAATAATGATCTTTAGAGGTAGTCTTTTCTTGACTAGAATAGGGGGACCCGGGGTAAAATGGGTATAGTTGCATTTTTCTTGATTTTTTTCTACTGGACAGCATTTTTTGAAAAAAAAAAATATGATGAAAATGTTCACATATCAGGCAACATTTTGACTTGAGGAAAAAAGTGTAGCAACTCTTTTACCAGGCTTAGCAACAGTTTATTTTTTCTGAACACAAAACAATGCGTTTATAGTGAGTGATAAACTTCTTTCTAGAAAAAATTACAGGAAGAGTTTCGGAAGTTTTTTATTTGGATTTGATAGAAAAAGAATTTTTCTAACAGAAAACTCAAAAAATAAGTAAATTTTAATATTTACAAAAATTTTATAGTACTTTTAGTTGCACGGGGTAAAATGGGTATAGCCAACATTTTCGAGTTAAAGACATTGAATGCATGAAGATTAAAAAACCTAAATTATCTTTGTAAGATAAATGTTAGATATTTTTCATCTTTTAAACTAAAAGTATGTTTTTAAAAAGTTTTATCTGCATTTATTTGTTTTATTTTAATTACTATAACTTATGCCAATTAATACTTGAAGGTATTATATTTTTCGATTATTATCGACATAGTTCATGATTACTGTAGGTTAGTAATTTACTGTAAGTTTATTATGCATATGGCTTGTTGCTACACATTATAAAACATAGTAAGTATTGGTAGCTAATATGCTGTATTTTTAATTTCTTTTTAAAACCACCAACCCCATGCCAAGAACACAGTCTAAGTACAACCTCACATACAATTAGAATCTTTATGCCTCATAGCAAAGTTGTACTGAATAACTAAATCCTCCTGCTATACCTCTTGGTTCACAGCCATTTTTTAGCACTGGAAAGGAAATGAAAAATTTACAAAAAAAAAGTTTGAGTCCAAACAAAGGTGGGAGAAGTTTTAATTACAGATCAGGTGGCTGCAAGATTGTACACAAACAGGCAAGAGACAAACGAAAGCAGAAAAAATAAATAAATACACATAAAATAAATAAATTATAATACTTCACTTCTACTTCATTAGTTATTTTATCAATTAGATATAATAAATTATATTATATCTACTTGGTAAAATAACTAATGAAGTAGAAGTGAAAACTAGTGGTTCTCCTAGTCGTTAATCCCAGGAATTGGCGTTGTTAAATTTGTGGAATTCATAAGTTTAATCACTGAAATCTCAGCTGAAGGTGAATATACTGAGAAGTTTGCTACAAAATCATCAGCCAAATTATCCTATGTGCTCCCGAAGAAAGATGACATTGATGTTGTGCAGGCATCACGAATTGAAAAATACCACCTCAGCCAAACAATGATGCAAGTCATTAGGTCTTTGTCAATGTGCCTTTTGTTCATAAATTTGCTTCTGTAAACATTATTTGTGGTTGTTTTGAATTAAAGTTTTTATCCACCAATGCAATTATACTCAATTAAAAAAAAAATTCTCCATTAGCCACAGTGTAGTTCAACTTTAAACAGCATATACCCATTTTACCCCGGTGTATACCCATTTTACCCCGAAGCACGGGGTAAAATGGGTATACACTGGAATAAAATAGGTATACCCCTTAACACTAAATTTAAAACAAAAAGTTAACAAAAAACTATGTCCAAATTAGACCTAAGACACACAATGTATAGAATATTGAACAAAAACACAATTATATTTCATGATATTTCTGCTATGGGTCACTGAAATTAAAAATGCTGTTTTTTATACCCATTTTACCCCGGGTGACCCTAGACTACATGTGTTAATTCGTAGTTGAAGTATTGCCAGATAGGTGGAGCTAAAGGTAGAGTGACATTTACATACATTGTAAATGCATCTATGTGTATTGGAACACCGGTTTTAATTAAGTGTAAGAAGTTATTGCGAAACATATTTACATAATTATGGGGAAAAGAACAAACATCCCTTTTAATATTTTCTAAAATCGAAGTTTTTTTTTTTTTTTTTTTTGATTCACACTATTCTGAGCACAAGATACTCTTAAAAGCACCAAGAGAAGACTTCAAATTTAACTTTAATTAAGAATAAATGACAAAGTACAATAGAGTTTACGATACAGCTCGATAAACATGAAATAACGATTTTTATAAGAGAAAGCTCTGAGTTATGCAGAATTATTCCTCCCCTGCTTCATCATCACTCAGAAACAGAATTTTTGTTTGGAGGTAATGAGCTCGGGGATTAATGGTCTTTTTTTCCATGAGTTCCCTTTTTTCCCTCTTCCCACAAAGAATTATGTCTCCTGAAAAAGAAAAACAATTTATTGTTTTATTATAGCAAAACTTCATTACAGTAACTGATTGTTAATGTTTACTGGCGTACACGCGGAAATAATTGAAAACTTCATCCTAAAGGCATTTATGAAAGATAATAAAAAATTTTCATTTGTGAATGTCTGAAAATTACTGCTAATCCCGGAAGCCTTGGAATAAAAATTCATTTAACGAAAATGTTGGGAAAGATATGTAAGTAATATACAATACATTTTTATATCCATATTTCATTTTTTAATGAAAAGGTACGACGTTTTCATATAAGTCATATATTCTAATTTTAAAAGGAAGCATATACAAATTGTTTTATAAAGTATGAATAAATAATCCAAATTATATACAGCATTTTAGAAGAACGCAATATTACTTTATTTCTGAAAAATATTTAAAATATCTATATAAAAAACCAATTTATAGTTGATAAAAACAAATCTAACATTTGGACAAATTGGAGCATGCGGATTTATAGTTTTTTTGTTAAATTTGAAACAAACATTTGACATTTTTCCGTATTAAATGTCTACGTTTTGTTTATTTAATACTAACGTAAATTCAAAGTAATTGTTGTTACATATATATAAGAGTTTGCTTTATGTTTTTTTCATGTATCATTTAAATGTTTGAAACATATATACACAGTAGGGTGGGACGAAAAAACTCATTTTTTTATATTTCGAAGTTGTAATAGCATTGAAAAATGGCGAATTAAAAAGACAAAATAAGAAAAGAAAGAATTATGGAAATCGATTAACATCTTCCGGTTCTTAGGGAGCATAAAATTTGACAAAATATAAAAAAAACATCAATT
This sequence comes from Uloborus diversus, assembly GCF_026930045.1. Lineage (NCBI taxonomy): Eukaryota > Metazoa > Arthropoda > Arachnida > Araneae > Uloboridae > Uloborus > Uloborus diversus. The sequence continues at coordinate 41,777,789 of NC_072731.1, forward strand.
TTACAATTAAAATAATAATAATAATAATAATTAGATGTTTTCTTAATGTAAAAGTTTCTAATGTCTTCAAACAGAGCCTCAAAACATTGTGTTTAAATTTGGTTTAAATTACCTAACAGCTTTCGGTCGCGCATAAGCTCCAAAATTTCCCAAAATAATGAACAAGTTATATATTTATAGTTTTTTTTGGTATTGAATGAATAATCAGTTTTTAAATTTAACAGGCGAATTATTTTTTCAGTCGAACTAAAAATGAGATTTAATGTTTTCCAGCCACGAAAAACCTTAGAAACTCTTCGCGCACACTTCGAACATAAATCCAGACAACGTCACTCGCCTCGCTGAGGTGATTCACCCCCGCCTACCTAGGACCATGCCGGCTCTGCATTGTGTTTTCACTCTGCAAATCTCAGTTGTGTTCACTGGGCCCTATTATTTGGTTCGATCTAGCTGTTTTCGTTCTGAAACTCTTGTAGGATTCTATCATGATATATGCCTGTGCAATGGGCAGTTTGTCTCCTCCATTTCAATGAGTTGCTATTCTGCCATATTTTTCAGTTCTTGGGTGGCAAGATAACGGGACCTACTATCTCTAAAGAGTCAATTCGTGAAAAGTTGATTGCCTGCCAAAATATTCCGGTATTTAAATTTCAGAGTATTGATTGCCTGGTCAAAAAAATTGACCGAAAGGGACTACGCATTGATCAGCAACACTTCTTTCATATTTCAAAGGCAATCAAATCAGGAAATTGTAAAGAAGATTTTCCTTTACAAAATCCAGAGCGTTTATCACATTCGAGGTGGTTGACAAAGGCAAATAGACCTCTCAGCTTGTGTATGTAAGTGAAAGAAGCTTCGCACCTCAGCTTCAAGAATTAGTTTTGTTTACATTAAAACCATACATGCATATCAAACCATCTTAAGCCGGCCCGAAACTTGTTTACCAAGCAATACAATATATCAGGTATTTGCCAAAACCTTTGTTCCCCTGCGATCGAACGGAATGATTTTTTCGCCCACCAACAAAACTTATTGTTAGCCATGACTCAAGCTGGGAACAAATACATAAATGCTCAAGGTTCGAATAATTCCGAAAGGAAGACAGATAGATCTAAGAAGGAAAACATAAAACATTCACGCCACTAAAAATGAACTTCAATGAGCATGAATACTCAGAAATGGTCAACTAGATGTACTCTGTATTATCTCCCCCCCCCCATTGTTGGCGTAAATCAGTGACGACGACGACATCAAATCACACATCGACAGTGAAATCCTAACTTCGAATACATATTTGCTGGTGAAGTTAGGCATGAATGATCTGGACAGCAGGGTGGTTCTTATAAATCCGTCTGGAGATTCAGCTCCGCAAACTTTTCCTGATGCTACCGTAACGGGTTTCACACATCGTTCAATAGTCTGCGGGTGCACTGGAAATTTTTTGAAAGTAATGTTCCACATAGTCAACTAACTTTTCACCAATCGACCCTTTCGATGTACTAGGCTCTGTTGTCTTGCCTTTCAAGAGCTCAAACATGTGGGCAAATAGCAACTCATTAAAATGAGGGAAGAGGAACTTACCATTTTACAGGCATATATCATGACATAAACCTGCAAGTGTTTCAGAATGAAAACTGCTGGATCGAACTAAAATAATAGTGAACTGTGATTACTACTGACGGATGTAGACTGAAAACGCAATATAGGGAGACAGCTGGCGTGGTTCGAGGAAGGCGGGAATGGAGTAGAGGGAAGCGCCTCAGAAAGGTGAGTGATGTTGTCTGGATTGCTCATTGAGAAGAGATAAAATAGAATGAGTGAAAGCTCTCATTCATGAAACCAAGATCTCAAGTCCCGTGATAGATTTTAAAGCAAAGCATTGGAAGAAATCCCGTTTCTTTTGCTTGTTTAACGCAAAACGTGTCAGCCATTCGTCGTTGTTCATTCATGTGACTTGGGGTCCTTGGGTCAGCTTTTGCTAAGCAAATAATTGGACTTGTTCCCTCCATTTTAATTCCTGCTCTAAATTATTGCTGTCCGACGTCTGCACGCGAGAGTTTCAAAGGCTTTGCGTGAATGGGAAACATTGACTGAACCTGACAGTTTTTTTTTAATCTTATTTTTATTTCGACTGAAAAAATACTTCGTGTATTACATTCAATTACTAATTATTCATCAATTACCAAACAACCCATAAAATGTTAATTTTTCATAATTTTAAGAAATTTTGGATTTTATATGTGACCGGCAGATATTAACAGATCGAAACCAAGTTTAAACACAATGTTTTGAAGCTCTGTTTAAAGACGACGTAAACTATTACATTAAGAAAACATCTGATTAGAAAAAAAAGAGAAAAGTCACAAAATGATTTTTTTTTTCATATTTTGTCAAACTTTGGGGCACGACCGGAGGATGTGAATCGATTTCCATAATTCTTGTTTTTCCTTTTTTGTCTTTATAATTAGCAACTTCTCCGCGCTATTACAACTTCGAAATAAAAAAAAGGGGTTTTGGGCCCACCCTGATAACACAGTATAGTCACATTGATGTGACCACCACTTACTTGCGACATTGACGTAAAACAACCAATCACACAAGGCACGTGGCAACAGTTTGCAGTTAAGCGTATATGAATGGTATGAGAGGGCTCTGGAAAAAATTTCAATCGTTGACTTAATGCAGAAACGAATTGATTAATTTGACGTCAAAAGGGTCATGATCATTGGCTTTCGGGACAAGGATGGAAGCACTTCCGAAATTGCTGAGTTAGTAAACTGTTCGCGCCGTCGTGGTAAAAGTGTACCTTGCATGTCAAAATGGGACTGTCCAAAATCAGCGACGAGGCAAATGTGGTGCACCATGGACCAGAGACGACAGAGGCGAACGGCCGCTTCGGAGATGCGTTCTGGAAATAAATGTGTTACCTTTGAGCAACTGAACAACCAGATGAAACAAGGGACTACCCCAACAGTGTCTCCCAAAGTACTATTCAGCGAACGTTACTAAGTAATATACTTCTTTAAAAATGTCCGATTTTTTCTATTTTTTTCTCAACTTAAGGGCCCTTGCGCGATTCCAAAAATAATTTTTAAATATTTTAATAATTTCTCCCGTTTTGGTGTGCCAATGCGCAAGTTTTCCGTGCTATTAGAAATTAATTCGAAAAAAAAGTGTTTTTCGACCATCCTAATACGCATCTGTCCCTGGAGAACATGTTCGCCCCTATATGCCCATTGCTTTTCCTCAGAATGATGGCATGTACCAGCAGGACAATGCGAAGTGCCATACTGCTGACAGTATACTAGCGTGGTTCCAAGACCACCAGGATGACTTGATGACGGCGGAAACTTACTGCAAAATACCTAACCTTGTCTTTAATATTTGAGTTAATCCGCACCATTGATGCGGTTACTAATTCTACATTAGCTACCAGTTTGTTTTCCTCTCATGGCTCCTTTAAGGGGCTTTCCACCTCCAGCTCAGTTACTTCCTATTCCGGGCTGATGAGTGCTAAAAGGCACGAATCTGCAGTCCTCGGAATTAATAACTGAGCTGGTGGTGTATTTTACGTATTTCTGTCACAGCCCTGGCTTACTGTAAAACACCAGGATGAGTTTACCATTCTCCCTTGGCCAGCAAACTCACCCGACTCAAACCCAATCGAGAATCTGTGGGACCATATGGATCGGGTTGTTCGCGCACTGGGCCTTCGACCGCGTAATCTCGTCCTTAACAATTCCAACCCTACTTTTGTTGCCATAGTAATTCAAATTAAAATTTATAATCGACTGAGTTTATCTCCATTTTTTGTATTAAAAATAGATTACGCATTTAAAATTAAAGTATTATCTTCAATTAAAATTTCAATGAGCTGTAACAGTCGCTTTATAAATTAATAAAGACAATTCTTCGAGCGGTATCGAATCCGGATTGACCGCACGGGAATGCAGCTCGCTGACCACACAGCCACCTAGCTGTTGGTGAGAAATCTTTACTGTATATAATGCGCATAAATTTTTAGAGGCTGTTTTCTCGGATTGTTCTGCCTAGTGCGCTTTATTACTTTACTGTGTGGATACTCTCAAGGGGTTCTACTAATCTGCTGAATTTCATCCTGATATGAATTTCCGAGACCGTAAGGTCCTCTTGTTGGAGTAAAAAATGCTTGTGTCTATCCTACTTTTAAGCACATATTTTGTTACCAAAATTCTACAGACGTTTTTTAAAGGCACATTGAAATCGCACGTTCGCTGGGGGTGGGGATATGCTCGATATTTTATAGCGATTAAGAGTAGTACGATTGATAATTTGAAATACTAAGTACTGTTTCATTCTTTTTTTGCACTGAAAAACACTCTATAAGCTTGACAAATAAGGTTACCCAATGTTAGTGTTTTATTTTAAACATAATGGCATAGTAATTAGTTAACTTACAAAGCTCTAATTATGTCATTATATTAATGTAAATGCATACACTTAATTGCGTGTACGTGCATACATATTTTTGATCCTATACAAACTCAAACGTAGCTATTTGCTATTTATTTGCATTTAATAACTGAACTATCTATCTAAGCATTAAAACGCAAATCGTATCTTCAACAGCATTCATTCAAAAACAAGAAACGTCATTCTGTTCATTCCTAAGCAATAATGTATAACAATGGTGCAATGATCAAATTTCCTTAGCGGTGACTAATTTTTATTCTAGAGACGTAAGGGCCAATTTATGATGCCTGACAGACAAGAGATTAATTGTACTGTGATGCTTAGGGCAAGCTTCAACTAATTGTTTAAAAGTTAGCAAGCATTTCATTCCTGATTCAGTTACAAGCATTTTGTTTCCCCTTTTATCTTAAATTTTCCAAAAACGTTTAAATTATTGTACATAGACAAACGCTATTTATGAAATCAATTTCCTAGAAGCAATACTTAAATGATAGCGGCAATACTTAAATTATATTTTAAATGCGTGAGTGGTGGAAAAACTGTCTGAAGTATGATTTCTCCGTTGGCAATGATCAAATTTTTACTCATTTATTTATTAATCAGTAAGAAAAATTACATAAAAAGTCTCTAAATATAAGTTTGCTTACAAATATATTGCAAAAACAGACCTTTAAAAAATATATTTTTTTATTTTAAATATTATTTTAATCTGTGTTTTTTTTTTTTTTTTTTTTTTTTCTGCTGAATAGCTATGATGTATCCTTAATTGAAACATCTCAATTTCGTTTGAGTAACGTTATTTGGAAATTGTGTATATGAGTGTTTTAGTTGTCTGCGAATATTTCTCACAAATCGTTCAACAAAAAGGTGAAATTTTAAAAATATATGAATCAGCAATCAAGAAAAAATCTTAAGAATTTAATAATGGCTTCACCTCAACATCAAATAAGATGCTCTTTTATCTGTAACAGAATACGTTTGAGTCGAATGTGGTTGATTGTATCGACCAATATCGAAGAGAAAAATTTCCTTTGCACCTCCCAGAAGGAAATTTATCGATGCGGTACTGGTAGATATAATTCGACCCAATAATTACAATCGAGTTGAATACGCCCCTAATTAATTTTATAGATAATAAAAAAATAAATCGATAAATAAACAAAAAAAAATGTATGAGAAAAAATAAATAAATGAGAAAAAAAGTGAATGAATAAGCAAATGCTTGAATGACTGAATAAGTTAGTGAATCATTAAATGAAGGAATGCAAATGAACTCAATAAATAATGGATGCGTTAGAGATTTAACAAAAAAAAAATGAATAAGTAAAAGAAACAAAGTACTTTACTTTGTTTGTCTCGCATGCACTTGCCTTGACTATCTGTAAAAACATTATTTTTTAAAAATAACTCAATATTGGAGAAATAAGAACTGCACTGAATAATAATTCAGATCTCATTCGTTTTTAAAATGTTGACGATTACAACTTAATTTTTTTTAATACAAAACAAATTTTGCAATGCAACAATATATTACAATATGATTTTTGTTATTAATTGCTTGTATCGCCATGTGATTTGATCTTCAGAGATAACGTTTTCCTTAATGGAATATATTCGATATTCTACTTCATGGTAAGAAATAATACATGATAGGTGACGCTTAAAAAAATGATGTTCGACATTTCACTTCGCCTTACTCTATTTCACTTTGCCCGTATACTTTCGCTTATAATAGCATTAGAAAATATGAAAATGAAACCTAAAGCAAATTCTTAGTTGAATTTAGTTTCCAAAATCTTATAACTTGCAGTAGTTTATAACAAAAACAACACTATATTATAAATATGAGAGTGAATATTTTTAAAGTGGCGGTATCAAATATCCTAAAAGAGCAAATTTTTAAAAGTTTTATGTTCAAAATATCAATCTTGATTTTACACTTTTAAGACATGAAATTTCAATTTCATGTCTGAAAATTATACCACGAAACGTAAAATATAAGTTAATGTAAAAACTTATTTAATTCAAAGCACTTCTTATGACAGAAATATATTGGCTATACTTTTTTGACACTCCCTAGGGCCAACAGTATTCGCAAGGGTGTAAAAGGAAATCGACAACTTATCGATCAGAATCAATTTCTTTATCAAGATGAAGTTATAGAAGAAGTGACAAAAAACCATCTCTAGAACCTCTGGTTGTCACATCTGGTTATAGATTAGACATTTCGGTTACAGTAACTTTTTTTCTCTCCTTGCACAGCCACTTCTTTTGTCTTCTTTTTTTAAAATCATACTAACCGGAGGTAAAGCTGTCTTTGAATTGCTGGATGACAGATGGGATTTTTTTCCCTGCTTAAAAAGGTCCGCGGGGCGTAAAAAATGGGGGAATGACGAAAAGACATTTAGATGTTATCTTTATGGCATGAATGGGTTAGGGAATTTCGAACGTGACACAGTTAGTAATTGAAAATTCTTGGCTTAAGCGAACAGACTTTGAATCGTATTACGTTGTTCTTTTAAAAAGAAATATACGATAATACTAAGCTGATTTTTATTCCTGTACTAATGTTGCACTTTAACAAGTATATTTCTTATAAAGAAAGATGTATTGAAATATGCAATTGTTAATAGTTGGGTTGGTACGTAATTTAAAGCATTAGGACGACTTAAACTTGTTCAGATGTATATAATGTGCGAGTGTGAGTGCACAAGAAAGCATGCAAACAAAACTCAAAGCAAGATGATAATCTGATATGTTTTTTCTTTTCCCCTCTCTTCCAACCTCTTAGTTTGAAGCATTAAGCTAAGCTGCCCATCCTCCTCCCTCAGCCTGGACCAAAAATGGATACTTGGACACTTAAAAAGGAATCCAATGGGGTGGTTACCTTCAGTCAAAAGTACTACTTTTAGTCATTGAAATTGATAGAATGAGCAGAAAAAATAACATGGACCCAGAAAATGCTTTCATTTTCCCAATAGTTTTTTTTTTTAAATTAATTTTTTAAAATGTCCGACATTTCAAACAAGGCGTGGTCTATATGACGTCACAAATGATGCACTTGGCGGCATCTTTCTACTACGTTTCCAAATTATGATAATCAAGCAGCGAATTAATATTGCGCTCTACGCATGCTATCAACCATATCGTTGCCAATACACGTGAGTAAAGATGCGAATTAAATATTTTGGACCGTGAATGGCAACATTGAATGGCATTTCATCATTTGTGATGTCATCGGCAGAAGCAATAACGATGAAAAAGAACCGTTTTAAGTAATTTCTTAAAAATATTAAACTTAAAGAAATTATTTAAAATATGGTCCGATTCTATGTTTTTAAGCATGCTCTTTCAGAAAAAAATACTTTTAAAATTTTGGAAACGACCCCATTGCATACCGCCTACCTTTACAGTTTTTTTACGACTTTCGATTACAAATGTTTCATTCTTTTTAACAATCATCTGTTGGAATAGCTAATTGCGAGTTAGAGGCAAATGTGTAGAATATCCCAAACCCCTTTATCCTTGCTTAAAGAGCTGAGCCGATGTTTGCTTGCTGACTCTAACTAGTGTTTTCAATTTGTCTTACCAACCAGGAAGAAGGTAAGCTCAGCCTACGTGGAGGTATTTCTTTAACCAGCTCGTTTATTTTCAGTAAGTTACCGCCCTATAGCCAGGGTTAAGGCAGAAATACATGAAATACACCGCCAGCTCAGTCAATTACAGCCGACGACTGCAGTTTCGTGCTTATTAGCACTCATCAGCCCGGCATAGGACTAACAGTCCTATAAGCACGAAACTGCAGTCCTCGGCTGGAATTGACTGAGCTGGCGGTGTGTTTCATGCAGCTCGTTTATTCCTATTTCGGATTAGTGATTGGAAATAAGAAAGAAACTTCTATACTTGGATGCCGTAATCGAGCTGTTGGTATTACGCTTGTAGGAGACTAATATTTCAGTGTACTTGAAACAATTCAAGACGCATAAATACATTTATTAAATATGTCATTAAAAATTTATGCGTGCATAAATCAAAAACCAAAGTGAATTGCAATGAAATACTTACTGAAAACAATAAGTTATATTATAAATGAATGTATATTTAAATTTTCTGAAAACTGTGCTCATGTAAATACAAGATTAAATAAGAGCATAGATATTGAATGGAGAGTATCAATAAATATTCACAGGATAATTTTAAGCAAAAGTGATAAATTGCTTGATAAATAAAAAAAAGAATTTTTGATGGATTATAAAGTCAATTCCTGTGTATCAATATTCCTATTTTCCTTTAAAAATGTACAAAAACCTTATGCACATCACGCTACTGTTCGTAAAACTTCTTATTATGCAAACATTAAAATCTGAATGCGTTTTAAAGTGTAACTATACCAAAAGAACTATATCAAATGCTGAACTTAGTGATGAAATTTATTGGCATTTTCAAAACTTAGGAATTATGATTCTTTAGCCAAGTAAGTAAAACTTCAGAGCAACAGACATCCTACAGCTAACAAAAGTTGGCCTGGGTATCAACTTCTTTTTACCTTATTTATAAATACTTCATTGATTTTATCAAAATAGAGCCTTTGAGCCTTTCGTTTAGTCTCTTTGCCCTGTTTAACATATATCCAAATGCGCGAGTAAAAGCGACTGAGATTCAATGGCAGATTTTTCATTTATAAATTATAAAGTATGTGTACGCAATTTGTGTGCTATATTTTTTTACCGGAAGCAATGGATATTTAATTGTAACTTATTTCTTCTTTACCTATGGTAATAAGCCTTTACTTGAGTTGTTTACTGTGATATTTCTTTGCGTTTCCTATTACTTAAGCGTCCAAATGCCTATGTGTTTCGGTAAAAATCAATTTGAAATATTTTTTATTCATTTTTGCTTCGGTTTTCGTCTTTACATATGCTATTAAAGCATTTTTAGAGTATGTAAATTTGAATTATTTGGAATTTCAGCTGGATACTTTTTTTGTGTGTGTAGTAGTAACTAGTGTCATGAACATTATACGAATCAAAGTAATCTAGAAAACATTTATTTAAGACTATGCTGCCGCAAAATTGAGCACTTTTATCAGACAGGAATTAAACAGTTTAAAACGATGGGGTGATTAAAATGTCTTTCAGGAAAAATGTTGTAATCCTGCTTGTTGATGGAATGTAAAAAATGTGCCAAACCTGAAGAAAGAAAAGACAAATGAAAACAAGAAACGTAATACAATTTTCTCTAGGAAACGAACCCTTTTTTAGCCCTTCCAACTCTTTACCTGTTAAAAATCTTAAATAAAAATTAATCAAAATGTACCCAAAATTCAAACAGTAACATTTTTAGTAATATCAGACAACGGAAAGAACTATCCGTATCAATCAATATCCGTATTAAAATATGTTAAAACACACAAGAAAACAATATTTTTAAATTTAAAAGTGACTGCAATTTCTTATTGCATGTTCTTATTTCACTTTTCAGACTTCTTTTAGATGTTTAACAAACTAAATCATTTTGAAAAATCATTTTCTTAGAAATGAAACATTTTTTCGACACATTCCGCCAAGAAATGCATTCGTCCGAAAACAATGTTTATTCTGTTCTTGCTACATGTATTAGAAAACACGGCAACTTGTTTACATAGGATTATATTGTAAAAAGGCAATTTCCTTGAAATTAGCATATGTATGACAATCAACTATCAACTACGTGCCTATAAGCTGCATATTTGCTTAATCTGACGCATGAACTTAGAGCCGACAAAGAACACGCACCACGAGCTTCGCCTCTGGAATTATTAAAAATCTCAGCTAACAAAAGGCTGAGAGGGAGTAGGTATTTAGTCTAACCATTCATCTTTTCCCAGGCCTACTTTCATGGAGGATTCAGAAGAACAGTGGCTTTAGTATGGAAGCTTGTAAATTAATATTATTGTATGGTTATGGTTAAAAAAAATATTTCAAAGAGGAGTATGTTGAATACAGTACATGGAGATCCATATAATAATAATAATAATAATAATAATAATAATAATAATAATAAACATAAAAAATAATAAAAAATAATAATAATAAGCATAAATGAAATTCAATAATTTTATTTTTGCAAAGTTCATCCTATTTTTGCAGTTATCTGTGCGATATTTCCATATAAATGGGGAATTAGGAAATGACAGTTTTAGTAACATTCGCATTAAAGTCACGTATTCATCTCTTAGGGGTAAAAAATGCGATTATTTCGTTTTTTCCTTTTTTTTTAGTTTTAAAAAAATAATTAATGTATTAAAGTTAATAAGACGTCACATAAAATTACATAACCTAGTTATTGCATACTTTAATCGTAAAATTGAGAAACATAGTTTTTAAAAGTTAATGCTTTGAAAACATAATGTTTTTTTTTACATTTCTTCTTTTACAAATCGCTGTTAGCTCTTTATAGAAACTTCAATAGTAATTTGTATGTAGGATTTTATTAGGAAAAGCATTTTACAAATTTCATGTATACAATAAGTACTATTAACGGATTTAAGATGCATTAATGAGAGAATATTAAATTTATTAATAATTAATTTTACTCGTGAAAATTGTACAGTAACTTTTTCTTCAGAAAATGAGGACTGTAAAAAGATAAATCACAGAGGCTCCGCAAGGATTAGGGGACTAGGATAACTACTAATCGTGTGTCTTTTATTCATTATTTAGAATACAAATTGCTTGAGGTTATAAAATGAAAACTTGATCCATCCAAAGCTTTTAACTGTGTAACTAAGGGGGGAAATCGTATGTCGTGAAGACGCACGGTAGAAGTGAAACATTCATCTTCTTTTTAACAATCTGATTTGTCACTTTACCACCCCAATGTCAGTCACGTCACGCTCTTGTTCTTTCTGCGCTTGACTCAGGCTAAAGCCCTTGATCGGAGTACAAGTAGCGACATCGTTTTCCCCTATTGTCTCGTGTCGCTTCTGATTCCTATTGGATGTAACCGATCACGTGGGTAATCATTTGCCATCTTGTTTCTAAAAACTGTGATTGCAGTTTTTTTACTTTGCGTGCTCGCTGTTCTTGCTGATAATTATTTATCTGTTTCTTTATTTCTTCGTAAATATTACTATGCCGGCTGTGCCGTGTTGTGTAGAAATAGGGTGGAATCGGGCATCAAAACTGATCACTTGACAGGAAAATCAAAGAAATCTTCGAGAACCTATATTATTTGAAAACTTATGCCCAAAATCCACAAATGTACTCTTGCTTAAGTTCAGTCTTGAAATAAAGTTGTTACATAAACAAAACTATCCTTATAATTACAGTCATTTTTCATTGCTTTTGCCAACAACTACGTCACCTTCGTCGCCTAAAAAACTTGTAAATGAGAATTTTAAAGCACTCGCTTAAAATTTTTTCACATCACAAACGTTACATCAATGGTAACAGTAAAAATTTGTTAAAAAGGTATGAGTTTTTTTTTTTTTTTTCAGAAGCATCAGATAGCACGCTATACATAATGTATTTTATTGAATGATGTAAATAAATTTGACATCTGTTTGATTGGTATTTAACAAAATATTTTACTGGTGCATGTCATCCAGCGATCCATCTTTTTTGTAATTACCCTAACTAACAAATTGATACATTTATTCTACGTTATATGGATGTATGCACAACGTACGCAAACGCTGAGGGGAAAAAAATACATTGACTTATACCGTTGTTGTTGCATACGTTGGTGTGTGGTTCCGTTTTTTCCCCTGCTCTTTAGCGAGGGTGTCAGAGAAGGGTGCCAGATGCCTAAATTGGCGAAATTCGAGCGAACAGAGCCACTCGACCGTGGGAAATGAGGGGACGGGGGAAAAACATCAAACCCTTTTTCCCCACACCGTACCCCCCGTGATGACGTCATGTAGTGGTTGAGTAATCGTGTTACACGCTCAATCTGTGCCCCGTACTCTTCAGTTGTAGATGCCTTTTTCCCTTGAATACTACTGCCCCTTTCAAGTATGGGAAGTCATAACGTTAAGGAGAAAAGGTTTAGGGAAAAATAAATTTGAACAAAAGAGGATAGGGAAAAACATATTTTTAATTTCTTTTTCCTAGATTGCTCGCTTCGATAACATAGCTCTTCATGGGCGTGCAAAATGTTTGAATGAAATAAATTTTATTTTTAGAGGGATTTTTCCACCCGCATTATTACATTTGCCATTGTTGTCTCTCCCACACTCTTATTGAGGTAATTTAATATTTTATGCAACAAAGAGACTCGGCTTTGTTGTGCATGTATGAAATATACTTACTTCTTTGTACATTTAATATTTAAAATTAAAAAATAAATTCAATTACGTAAGGTCACGTTAACATTTTTTTTGCCAACGATATTTGCATTTCTTAAATTTAGAAAAGAAAAATTAAAGGAAAAAAAAAGTATGCAAATCTTCTACCGCGTTTGATAAATATACGGAACAAAAAAATAAATAATCAAGATGGATTTTTTTTTTCTTTTTTGCATTTGAGATCTATATCTTGATGCGTGCATTGAAAACGTACGGATTCCAAATTGCACAAATTTTATATTTACAGCAACAGTTTAACCTTACAAACAGTTTTAAGTTTTACCTTACAACCAAAATGTTAATTAATTTTGCAATCGAAATTTAAAATTTTGCTCTCATCTACTTAAGAATATTATTTAATATTATTTCCTTTTCAGCAACCTAAATTACGCTCTTTTTTTTTTTTGATCCATTTTACTAGTACGACCTAGCGTAATGCTGTTGTTTAAATAGATTTATTTAGTGTAACTGTGTCATAAGTTTTTCTTGAAAAGTTTTGTGTCCTTCGCGGCCACAATAATACATAAATCCGCATCAACATCTCACTGCCTTTCAATCAAGTTATTTATTTATTTACTTATTTATTTTTTCCAGAATATGAAAGTTGACAGCTGCTACAGCTGGAGGACAGGAATACGTAAAGAATAATAGGAGTAGTACTTACCTTAGAACTGATTTTCAATTATTTGATAAAATAGACGTGAAGTCAGTTACGCGTAAAATTCGGCAGTTAGTGATAAGTAGATAACATTTCACATATGAGCATACGACTAAAAACTATTTCCGGAAAGGAAAGTTTTCAGCCATATTTTTTTTTCTCTGCTGAAATATTAATAGACTGCGAGATTTTAGTAATAATACACACGTAATCACGAAAACATTACTTTGAATGATGCAACTGATTTGAACATTGTTCAGTTTGCAATGGCGTATGAACTGCGGATGATGATTTTTATTATTCGGCAATGTGTTGATTGACAGAATACATAAATTACATTTTTAGTAAAAATAATTTCGTACTTTGATTCAATTGGCTTTGTGTTGCATACTAATGAGAAGAAAAAAAGAATTATTGTTGACTGAAAGTGGATGTTAAAAGATTGCTTCACAACTAAACAAAACGAGATTAATGCATAACACGTGATATCGAAAAAACGTTTAAGAAAAAAAAACTGAACTGAAAGCGCTGTGCATTCATCAAGTAATTGTTGAGCGTTAGAAATTGTTAACTTTAAAAACTGCAAGAGAAAGAAAAGAAAATGAGGAAAAAAAAATCGGATTTCAAGATTCCGGAATTGGTAATACTCTTGGACTTGGTTTCACACTGTAAACAGACTGAGTTCGCTGTACTTTTGATGAGTATTTTAGGTGTTTCAGCCACACTTTAAATACATTATTTTCAAATAAATGAACTATCTACCTACATTTAACCAAATGGGGAAATAAATGACGTTTCTATTTACCAGTTTTTAATTCTTTCTATTTTTTAAAGATTAAATTTTGATGAAAATTGCACTTTTACATCTACGTTAGAAACCATAAGCTCATAACTTAATATTGGGTACGATTTTTAAAAATATTTTTTAAAAATATGTTACAATATATGTGGATGATTTAGAGGGTCGCATGCAACTTATACGGACAACACATTTAGTATTGTTGTTGTAAAACGTTTTAAACTACTAAACTAACCGTTTATCATGTTATTGACTACCTCCATCAACATCATGAGAGGGAAAAACGTAGTTTGAATCCGCCCCTGACTGGATAAGTTAAAAATAAGTTTTTGCAGTTTAGTTCAGCATAGAAGCGTAGCTGTCAATTTCCTTTTAAGTCTTCCTTGAGAACAAAAATCTAAAAACTTTCATTTTTGTTTGGACAAGTTTTTCAAAGGAGTTATGATGCAGACCTTTTCTATTGTTCATTATCTCTCAGGTAAAAGGATAGATTATTAGATTTACTAATGAAAAATCCTAAAATCAAAACTTTCATACCCAGTAACTCTTGCGTCGTTTGATATTGTTATGGACGCAATGCACAAAATTGTTCGTCTCAATGTATCCGAGAGAGGGATCGAAAGTAGAAACATTGAAATTATGTTTATCTTTCCCCCAACTGACAAATGTGCTGCTTAAATACAAAATACAAGAAAAAAAAAACTTGTTGTTTTTATTTATTTTTATTTATTTATTTATTTTTTTAACAATTTCAGAATTCAGTGCAAATAAACTTTTTTTTTTTTTTTTTAGCTAAAGGTATCAGACAAGAGGAGTCATAATTCATGGTAACCAGAATAAAACTTCGCAGTACTATTTTTGTAACTAATATATCTTTAAAATAAATACCGTATTTTTACATTTTTTAAAGATTGATGTTTTTTATAAGCTTGAAAAAATAGTTAATACTAAGCCCAACAACAGTAACATTATTTTAAATAAATTTTAAAGAGATATACGTTAACCAAAAAATATTGGAAAATTATATTTTTCAATCATGGAACTTTGTATGGTGTTTCTTCCTCAGAAGACAAAGCATTTGATGTGCTGCAGTTCAGTATCACTGGGTGTTCTCTCTCATGTTATGCTTGAAAGATACTTCCCAAGAATATATGCCCCATACCGCTTCGCATCCGAATCGAGGCTAAACATTCAAATTCCAAAATCAACTTCCTCCAAGTGGGTTTCGAATTCTATCGTCAGAGAATGCGAACGCATCCCACGAAACGCGCAGATATTAAACTGGGCGGACTCCGAGTGCATTCAAAGCGCCCGGCAAAGCATTATTCCATCATTCCATTCCATCTTGCCCAGCTGTCGCTTCAAAGCAATGATCATACGCGGCTCGGAATATGAGGGATGGCTGAGGGTAGTTCGTTCCACCCTTCCAAATTTCCATTTTTTTCGGAACTTTTTTTTTCTGTAGCAGATTACCGCCACGCGCTCCGACCCCTTGCATGAAAACAGGAAAAGTAGTGAACCATTTAGGTGAGAGAAATGAGATCTATTTGTATTTAATGCCCATAGGGGCTGGCACTCCCGTATGGCCTTTTGGGACCACTTATGTTTTTTTTATTCCTTTTTCTTTTAAGGTTTTTTTCCGCTGCTTTTGATCATCTGGTATTGTTTCTTTTTGCTTTTAATTCAAAATTATTTAAAGAAATATGTGGATTTGACTTCTTCAAATTGATATTGGTTTAATAGTGTGTTGGTTCAGATATAGATGTTTTCATGCACCCATTTTTCCATCCTTTTCAATATGTTTCTTCAAACTGCTTTTGATCATCTGGACTTATTTCTCTTTGCAATTAGTTCACAATTATTCAAATAAATTTGGGTAGTTAACTTATTTAAATTGGTGATGGTTTTTAGCGTTAAAATAATTATGCCTTTAGTATTATTTGGTAAACAACGAAGTAAAAAAGATATAAAAACCGAAAACTTAAAAGAATGTCAGAAAAACAAGATGTTTTCGTGAAAAAGTATTAAAACCAAACCGCCCCCCCCCCCTTTCTATCGTTTTTTGACGATGTTTTTAATGATCTGGAGTTTTTTATTTTTGAAATTAGTTCAAAATTATTCGAAGAAATATGGGGTGTTTACTCAAAACGTTGACTCGGAATCAAAATTTTTGTGTCTCTAACAATACTTTTACACAGAAGCAGTAAAAAATGATGATTTTAATACCTTCACAAAGAAGCAGTAAAAAATGACGATATTTTAAACAAGCGTGTAATTAACAAACATGTTATAAAAAATATGAGAGACACCGATAAGATCTTAGGAGATAGTATCTAAAAGTTTTTTTTTTTTTTTTTTTTGGTAAGGGATAGCAAGACACAAACGTCAACGAGAAATATCTTTAAATATGGTTTTAAGTTACTATAAGTTGAAATAATGCAATAGGGGAAGCTACTGTACCCACGGATGGTTGTACCTTACGGACGTTGATCGGGAAATTCCGGGTATCGTCAAGAGAGATCCTAATTGGGGTTCTACGTGTGTGTCACAGCCTTCTCCAGTTCCCCAGGAAGTTTCAACGCCATCAAACGAAAATTTAAGGTTCTATCACATTTTTCGGTTTTAGTAGGATCTAAGTGAAAAAAGAAAGAAAACGTTAGCAATTTCTTTTTTTTTTTCGTCCGTCGTGGATTGTATTATTCATTTTTGCTGTAGGTATCATTGATTCCCTTTATTTTGAAGGTTTTGCTTCTGATATAAACTGTGGTAAAACTGTGGTCCTGTCGATGTGACTGGCTTGCGAAATCGAAATGGCGTACCTTTGTGCCCAAGGACATATAACCGTATGTACCCACCGACGGCAATTTTTTGTATCCTTGGGTCACACGTGAGTCTTCTTACAATGTGAAATACCTCAAAATGGTGCCTTGTGATCAACGTCCGAAATTGTCTTTCAACAATGATGATAAATTTGAAAGAGGACTTGAAGATATAGTGTTGAAGTAACCCCCACCTGTTGGAGATCTACAGACCGTCAATCCCACCTGTTTTATTTGAAGTCGACATTTCTAGATTTTTGTTGGTTTAATCTAAACTGAGTTTATTTCTAATGGGTTAATTTTGGTTAAAGGTTTCAATTTGCATATGAGTTGAGGTTATTTGTAGGTACATAGAGAGTCATAATATAAATCTAGTTTTTTTTTTAAACATATTAATTATTCATAACACCATTAACTTTCTTAAGATTAATATATTTTTTAAAAGTTCATTGATATTAAAAATTAAGGAAAATTAGGAAAAAAAAGGAAAATACCTCCTATTGATTTTCAATGTTTAATTTCTATTGGATATTTTATTTAATGTTATTTTCAATGTATATTTGAAATATTTCAATATAAAATGGCTTATGAAAATGTATTGGGTATAATTGAGTTCCTCAGACATATTTATATATTATATTTTTGTATGTTCATGGGTACAAAGGCACCTATCTGCGGGGTGAACGGGGTGTTTTACCCACGGACAAAAAAAGATGGATTTTAAGTTAAAAAAATGTCGAAAGCTTTCAGACTTTCACCTGACAAAAATTGCCAAATTAGATGATAAGTTGTAGATTCCGCCAGAAAATTTTTCCGATCGATTATCCATTTCCAGAGACCAGCAAAAATTGAAAAGTAATTTTGTCCGTGTGTACAGCAACTTCCTCTATTAAGTGGACTAGAGTGCAAAATGTGAGCAAACTGGCAGTATAATGTGTTTACGTCGATTGAAATTAAGGATTTCCATGTTGGTGCCTCCCTGCAACTATATTTTAACCAGAGTATTAGTTTGGTTAAAATGTTATACTGGTCAAAGTTACATGATGACTACTAAACGGGAACAATAACACACTATATTGTCTTCAAAAATAACGTTAAAATAAAACCTTGCCTTTAAACAAGACTAAAAGCTCGAATGCATGATCAATTCTGAACCAAAAACTTAAAATAAGCCAAAAAAGGTGCAAAAAATCTGCCAAAAGAATAAAACAAACGTTAAAGTTCAACTACAATGCAAAATCGTTCACTAAGTTTCACAGCAATTGTAGATCCATTAAATGTAAACTAGATCGCAAAATACATAGTTCATTACATGTTTAGATTGGCTTGACTTACGGACTGAAACAGGAAACTGAAACACTAGAAAGGCAACTGAAACACTAGACAAGTAATGTGAATCATGGCATTATAATTACATTTATTTTATAAACCAAGATAACGGACTTTTGTAGATAATATTCAACGAGAAATAACTTTGACTCACGTTTAAAAAATTAAATAAATGAAAAATTAAAAAAATACAAACAAAGGAAATCTTTTAAAATAAACAACAATATATTTTACAACGAAATATTATCAATGACAGTTAACAAATGCTTGAATTAGTCAGCAAAATTTTCAAATACAGTGGAACTCGCCTTGTGTAAACAATAACTCGGGTTTATCGGGGACATCAAAAAGATTTGGTTGGTGCAATTTCAATTTTATGTATATTGGAATAAAACTCGCTTTTTACGAACAAACCCTGCTTAAAGAGAGCAATATTTTTGAAATTCATAAAATGTCTGTTGATTTCTTCCTCAGAAAAGGTTATTATGTTTTGGGGAAAAAAACCATTAACATTTTTAATTCGACCGAAAGCTAGAGATGAGACATAAATCATGAGAACAGGTGAAAACACGGTCCTATTTTTGAAATTTGTGGAGTAGAATAGCATTTAAAATTCAATTATTTGTTGAAGAATATGTTATTATTTTCGAGATATACTTCCGGGAGGATATTGTCGCCTAGCTTCAAGAGAGAAAAAAATGAAAACGACCACCAAAACGACAATTGAGGCAGTGAGAAGCAAAGGGATGTAAGTGGCAAAATTAAAAATTTGGAGATAACCAGTACACATGGTAGGTGAACCTCTCCTCTATCTTGGGGCAAAAGATGATACTAGTAGCCCTGGTAGTTGCTGTTGTACAGCATGATTTAGAAAAAAAATCAATGAAAGTCTACCTAGGATGTTATCTTCATAGTCATTTTATTCAAAACTTGAAAATATCTGCTTACATCCCTTTGCTTCTCACTACCTCAAATATAAAGAATTTGAAGTTAAATAGCCCTCGACATACTTGACTTCTAAAGTGCAGAGAAACTTCAAGCTATTTTTAGCCGCGGAAGCAAATGACGATGTTTTTCGGACCCCACGTTTGTCGAAAACAATAACAAGAAATATACAGTAAGACAGTTGAAATCAAATAACCAACTTCTTTGGTATTGCATAGAAATATAAAAATAATAAAAAAAGCAATGAAGAAAATTTTTCACAAACCCGTTTTTTGATGTTTTTTTAAATTTATTTATTTATTTATTTATTTATTTTTTTACGATCTCTCGTTATAACGAGTAAATATCGCGGCTCCTTCCTAATCGTTATAAGCAAGTTCATCTGTATAGCAAAAATAACAAGAATAAATAGAAAATATGTTTAAAATATATATATATATATATATATATATATATATATATATATATATATTGGAGCAATGTGAGGAAAAAATATCAATATTAATTTCAAAAAAAAAAAAACCTATGATCATATCAGAAACACAGTCATTAAACTCTAACTTCTGTTCAGTGTTGTTTATTTCTAGAGCAATCAATCTGTACCTTTTGAGTCGAAGCAGCCCGAAAAAGAAAGATAAAAATCTATGGAAGCAAAGCGAAAAAATAAAGCGCTTACATTGCTTTCAGCTGCAACTCAACTGTTAAACTGAAGATTAGTGTGGTAATTGCGTGACGGAAAAGTTGTGGTGATAAAATTTTAAGTTTGGAATTCTTTCAGAAAACATTTTACAGAACAAAACTTTTGCAACTAAACTTTACACACGCCTTCCAGGATTTCCGTGTTAAAAGATGTCAAAGAGTGTTATGTTGATTAACTGTTCACTGAACTGTCACATGCTTTTTAACGCAACATTGCTCGAATGAAATAAATGACAACATTTACTGCGGCTTATATGTTTCGAATGAGTAAGATGCTTTCTGGGCTGAATATAAGTAAAAATGTAAGCGCAATATCTTAAAACACATGCACACACCCCATATATATATATATATATATATATATATATATATATATATATATATATATATATATATATATATATATATATATATATATATATATATATATATATATATATATATATATATATATATATATATATATATATATTCTTCAAAAAGTGTAACTTTTCTGTCACATGCCTTTTACAGTAAAAACTGTAAGGAACTATTCACTCAACAATGATTTTTAATTTCATCAAAAATATATCTATTTGAACCTGCCAACAATTTTTTAACAATATTTTTTATTTCAGTATATTTTTGGTTCACAACATGTGAATTCTCACCTCCGATGCATGTCACACACCTTGTGTGACTGTTTATGTTGCTTAATAACTTGTTTAATTAAAAGTATATTCTTATTTATTTATTATTTCTTTCACAAGAGCCTCAAATACTAATTGTTTTAAAATATTTCTTTTTTTTAATATCGTGTTTTGTTCGGTGTAGTAGAACAATAAGTCATGTCACACAATAAATTCTCACCTCCGTTACATAAACACAAAATGCCGTTCATCATTAACACGTGGCAGTAATGACATCAAATTTTATTTTCCATGATACAATGGAGCCCCCTTGTTTATTTTCAGTCATAGTTGAAGTTGTGATATTTTTGTTGGAAAATAAGAAGACAGATTTTGCTTTAAAAACTTAGTGTGGTTATTTGACTTCTCACCTCCTTGAACTTGAATTTCAGGGATGTAAATTAATGTAAAAGAAGTGAACATGTTTTCATAAGCTTAACCCGTGCAGATTGTAGTAACGAAGAAAAAAAAAATATTTGTCCGGAAAAATGTATCTATTAGGCCTATATTAATATAAAATTCCTCATCTTCGTGAATTTCACCTCCGTGACAGACCTTATCAATGTTATTATTTCTGAGATGAAAATAAATGACGGAGTGGAAATACATTAATAATAGGTATTCTACCAAAATTATAAATTGCCAGTATATCCTTAAATTTACTAAACACTATTTTTTAACATACGTCTGGAACTACTAATGAAGCCGTACTTTAATTAAGAGAACTGAATATTAAATTCCTACTAATCATTGAAATAGCTGACTGTTTGCACAATTATTTTAATCATTACTTTGATATTAAATTGACCTGGATTTTTAAACATTAAAAGTTTTTTCTTTTCTTTTTTTTTAGCAAACAAGGTATTTTTTTTGTTAATTTAATAGTAAAATAATTGGAACTTAGCAGGGTCATTTTTAAGGTATTGAAACTTTGAAGTAAAAATAAAAATAAGTCAAAAAAAATAATAATAACAATAACTTTTAATACGTGAATTAATGTTTTTTATAACGCAGCAAAAATAGGTTTTTTATGTGCCAGATGGTTTAAATTTGCATTTATGAAAAGGGCACAATCAATAATAATCGAAAAACTAAACATACTCGGAAATCCTAATAATGTCTGCGCTCTTTAACATGTACTCTTACGATTTCACATTTGAGGCTGTGAGAAGCAAAAGGATGTAAGTGGACATTTTTAAGTTTTGAGTAAAACGCGTTTCAAGATACGATCTTAGGTAGACTTTTGTTGAAAAGTTTTTTTTTAAAAATCATGCTGTAAAACAGAACCTACCAGTACTATCAGTACTATTTCTTGCCCCAAGACAGATGAGAGGTTCACCTCTCATTTGTACTGGTTATTTCAAAATTTTTAATTTTGCTACTTACATTCCTTTGCTTCTCACTTTTTTTTCCAGATATTTACTTTCTGAGCATGCTACATACCACGTCCTGATCTTTGACTATCGAAAAAAGCACTATACTTGTTTTTAGATAAAATATACTATTTCTTTATTTAAAATGCGTATTTGTTTTGAAGTGTTAAAACTAGTTTAAATTCTGCAAAAAATATTGTTAGTCCGAGAATGCGCTGTTGAACAGCTAACATGGCTAGTTCATCATAAATTTGAATATAAAAAATAAGAGACAAATGAGTCAAAAAAGAGAAAAAGTTGAGTCACCGCTGAAAAAATGGAAACCAACAACTCTGATAACAGAGCTGTGTTATTTTTTTTAAGACAAAACTATTGGTTTGAGAATATTAACAAAATATACAAGACAGTCTGATAGTTTCGCGGATTTCTAAAAACATTAATAAATGCTTTGTCATTCTTGGAAGATTGCCACTGAAAAATGCTTTTTTAAGCTTAGTAATCTTACATTTTCCTTACCAGTAGATCTAAAAAAGGAAGTAACTTTTTTCAACTTCACTGGCCTTAAAAATTCAAGGTATAACATATTTTTCGAAGCTCACTATAAAAAAATGGCAATACCAATAAAATGAATAGTTTGCATGAATGATAATAACGAATTTTAATACCGTTTATGAAAAAAAGGTTGTGTATGTTGCTACACCACTTTTATTTTATACAAAAATCATATTTTTACGAGTGAGAAAGAAAAATGCAAATATCAAGCTTTCGTTCATTTGTGTGTAAGTTGCGTTGATTTTCAACTGTTACTGGCAGTTTCGGTGAATAGAATTTAGAAAATGTCTCATAGACGTCGTTTACCCGAATCGTTAAGGTGGAGGGCAGTTATATAGATGGAAATGGGATTGTTGCAGGCTGATGCTGACAGACGTCTCAATGTGTCTCGTACTGTTGTTCAGCTTTAGGATCGATACCAGTCAAAAGATTATGTGTCCAAAAGACCTGTTCCAGACCGACCACGAGCTACAACACCTGCAGAAAAACGTTTTCTAGTTCTTTCAACCCGACTTAGAAGAACCACTACTGTGCCGCAGCTCTTTGCAGACTTTTTTGTAGTATCAGGAAGAAGAATTTTTGTTACTACGGTGTGAAATCGTCTTCACAATGCTTGTATCTATGCAAGACGACCTGTCGTGTGTGTTCCCCTCAACGGACCACAGCGAAGGATTCGCTTATGCTGGACAAGAGAACATGTTTCCTGGACCCAGCAGCAATAGGTTTCTGTGCTGTTCACAGACGAGTCTGGATTTACATTGGAGAGTGATTCAAGGCATCTACTGAAGGGAATAGCGCAATTGATACCATCAATCAAACACTGTTGAAAGACATAGTTATAGAGGTGGTGGAATCATGTTTTGGGCAGAGATCTTGCTTGGTGATCACACTGACCTGCATGTGTTCCATGGAGGAACCCTGACTGGTCTGTGATATCGAGATGAGGTCCTTGATCCATATGTCCACCCATGTGATGGTGCTATTGGTAATGACTTCATCTGATGGGTGGTATTGCACGACTTAACCAAGCTCGGATTGTTGAGGATTATCTTGAGGATCACGGTTTGGAACGAATGGAATGACCAGCTCAATCTCCATATTCTAATCCGATAGAACGTCTTTGGAACTGTCCTGGCAGACATGTTGATGCTTTAAATCCACCTCCAAGGCCATTAGATAGGTGGAACAAGGCTTACTCGGTGTCTGGTTTGCGCTTCCTTTCCCGATGTCCGACAACTTATTAAACAGCATGGAAAATCAATGCCGCCAATGAATTTTAGTTAGGGGGACATATTCCTTATTAGAACTCATTTTTGTATTGTTTATATGACATTTTTCTACATAACACCGTAATGTTCTGTTTTCTTCAAGAATGAACTTTTTTCGCAAAGATTGCATTTTTTTTTTGTTATAAGCTGTTTTTGCAATACACTTATACAAATTTCTATGACGCATTCAATAAAAAATCATTTAATGCACATATCCTCCAAGTTTTTTATTTCTACTTTCATTCATTTGCAAATTAGATGCAAAAAAAAAAAAAAAAAAAAAAAAAAAAAAAACGGTTGTACCTTAATTTTTGAGGCCAGTGTAGTTTATCTTATCATATGTACGGTTCCTGAAAATATTTTCTTTTTGAATTTCACCTTTACCGATATTTTTCATGAGCAACATATGAGTTTCTATTAGCTCTATAAATACTACTTTCTGTGGTACATGGAAACAACTAAGATTTTCATTTCTTCTAGTTTTTGGAAATTAAATGTTGATGTAAATGACACTTTTGTGTTAATTTTTTTATACATAAATTCAGAATTTAATTTTATTGTTTCTCCTTCCGAATTATTTCAGATTACATTTGCAGTATTCCACAGGTCACACATAGGCAAGAAACCACTGAGTATTTTTGGTTTAGACAATTCCTAAACTGCTACTGACACTGGAGTTAAAGAAACACAATTCCATTCACTAACAAACGGTCATAAAGTCGTATGTTTTACCAAAAGGTATTCTCAGAGACATTAGTATAGCCACAATGCATACATTTTTAAGAAGAATCTAATGTTCCCTTCTTCCCTTCTCCCCAACTGACCCAGCAAACCTTCAAAAAAATACAAAGCAGGTAAAATGTCTTAATTGGATTTAAAACATTGCTTCTTCTGAAAATATTTTATGCCTTACGAGAAAATGTTTGTATTTGAATCAAAAGTTAAAAATTGTTGGTTAAGTTCTATATAAATAATTAAATGACTCTTCAGTGCTTAGTATGATGACAATTAACCTAAAATTATGCAAATAAACAAACTGGAAACTAGTATGCACTTTATTTTAATTTTATCGTGCAAAAGATTGTGTTTCATACTATAGACATATCATGCAATATCATGCAATAGACCATAGTACATTAAAATGATATTACAATAAAGCATTCTTCTTTAGTCCACATATAAAAGATAAAATGTGTTGCGACAATATTTTTTCAGAAAACATGGCTTTATTTGGAAAATAACATGTGAAAACATATAATGTTTATTTAAAGAATGATATTGACAGTATTTCAAATATTTCTTTCTGAAAGCATAAGAATTCCCAAATGTTTTTATTTTATTTTTTTAAAACTTTATTATTATTTGCTTTCATTTGATGTACGTTAAGCAATGAAACTGATTGAATACTAAACTTCTGAGCTTACAATAATGAACCATTATGGGAAAAATCCACTATTTTGCGTCGATTGTCCTCCTCAACAGTTTCACGTATTTCTTTCAAATGATCTCTATTGAATAAATTGCCCCAGTATATATATTTTAGTGCTATTGATTTCAAGATTACTATAATAAAAATAAGTACGTCACTTACTGATTTTATTTCTTTTTTAGCGTTGGTGAATTGATGATAAATATTATTGAGCAAACAAGGTTTTATTTGTAAATGATCAATTTAATGCAATTGTGTCCAATATTTTTTTGGTGAGTCAGAGCTTATACTTGGATTAATCTCTCGGGCCAGAACCCACGTAAAGTTAAAATATACTTAAATCTTTTTGAAGGGAAAATCTAAAAGAAAATAAAAATACAAACCAAGACTTGTTGTTATCATACTTTCTTGCTTATTCTATTGATTCGAAATTTCTGACTATATTTTTAGAAACGAATTTCTGACAGTTTGACGTCAAATTTTTAAAAATCATTTGTAATAACGAACCGAGATGATTGATTGTTTCGGATTTGGACTTTTTTTTTCGATTTGTAACATTAAACGAATTAATAGATCAAACGGATAAGTTTACGGGTCCACAATTTACCCACGAGCCGTAGGTAGAGCCCTACATACTTAAGGTGATAAAAAAAAAAGCAAAATGAAAAAGAAAAAGGAATAATCTACTATTCCTGCAGTAGAACACCCTTACATGCTAAATGCTCAAACAAATATTCAAAATCAGGTTTATGAAGGAAATAAGTTTTCTTTCAGATGAAAAAAAAAACCTTTTTTTAACGATTTTCAAGTAGGGTGTCTCGAAAAAAACTTTTTTTCAAAGTTTAATTGTCAAGTTGCCCATGCTGGTCCACATCTTACATAATTTTTTTTTAATGTAATATGTGGGTGGTAGAGGCAACTTTATATCAGCTTGACAAATTGAATTTCGAAAAAAAAAATTTTCCGTACACCCTGTTGTCAAGGGACTGGAAAAAGTTAACGTTTCTATCATTAAATTGACGTTATACTGTAGTTTAAAATGCAAAACGTTTATAAGTTTATGGATCAATGCAACCACAACGAAAATACGGAACATGTTTATACAATTTAATTCGCATCAAAGATGTTTTAGAAAATTTGAATGATAAAATTATTATGCATTATCTGCGTTCACAACACACTTTTCAACCCCTTAACCCCCCCCCCCTCTGGCTCGCCAAAAACCGATTGGAAAATTCCCGCTTCCATATAAAAAAAGATTTCCCATTGTACCAGAGAAAGAGGTTTTTATCCAGCATCCTTAGCGCCTAATAGACGAACTTGTTTCACGTAATTTATTTTGGTTAAAATATCCGCTTTCACTCCAGAAGGAAGCAGGATTAGAAAAATTCCACATTGACCCCGCAAACAAGAGGAATGCGGTGAAAAGCAGGTTTTTTCCGGTATCGAAAGTGTCCATGGAAATGGCCCTACAGTGTTCTAATAGTAGCGCTGTGCATATAAAGCTCTAACAGAATATCCGACGAAACAAGCGAACCAAAATGTCAGATAAGCTCTAGCGCAGATTGTTTAACGTATTGAAAATTAAAAATTGCTTTTGAACAAAATAAATGAGACAAAAAAAAAAAAAAAAAACTTCCTAATGCGTCTCCTAAGATGAATATTAACAGACCTGATGACAGCGGAAAAGAAGAGGACTTTCAAAGCATTTCACATTACTCTAGACATTAGTAGAAAAATAAATCACAAAATTTCACGTGCAAGCATTGCTTGTAGAAAAAACCATTACAGTACAGTGTAGGACGACTCGAGTTCAATGCTCAAGTTTGCCAGCAAGCAATTTTCATCACACGCTGATCAATTTTTGCAAGTAAAATCGGCTGCTGTTACTTCAAAATTTTGAGATTCGTTCACTGTTTCCGTAACAGCGAGCACTGCGTTGTTAATCAAAATCTTGCGTGGAAACATTCAAATGGACACATCTAAAATTTTTGCTTGGTTGGTTCATTGGATATGCCACTATGGCTGTTTAAGTCGATCAAGTTACATTAAGGGCACTTCGTATATAATTTCAGCTCTGAAATTTTCTAAAGCATTTATGATGCAAATCACGCGATGCTTTGGTTCAACCCTTGAACGGTTTGTTGGTCGGCATTTTTGTTTGGTTCAACGGATAAGCCGCTAGAATTTTGTATAAAGACAATGTTACTTTTGAACCACCCCGCCCAACGGTATTTACAATTAAGTACGATAACAGGCATTACATGTACATAAGGAGTCCTTAAGTTAGTTTATTCGTAATTTTATTTGACTCTTAAAAATGTTATGTTAACGATATATTTATTAATGGTAAACTTTTCAATAAAAGCCTGCCTGTGTTTAGAACTTGCCATGCGTTTTACACAAATCTTATAAAAGTTTACTTACATCTTCGCATTGACTTAATAGATGAGTTTCCTTTGTATATTCTCTTATATTCCAAATGATTTGAAAACACTACGATATAAATCGTATTACCTTCAGTGACATTACTTTCAGTGATGAATTATTCAAAAGCAGCACATTTGAAAAATAAACTTAATCCGCATGAAAGACGTCTGTCCTTAAATAAAGATAAATAATATTAGGGAGAAATGTAATTATTTACATCTTAATAAATTCATAAAGGTACAAATAATCTCTCCTGCCTTTTACATTTCGAACCAGCAAGTTCAATTCACATTATGATTGTTGCGTGCATAAGTACACTGATATGACATTTTGAAGATTACAAGAATATTTCAAAATTTACATTGTTCAAACTAAGTAAATAATTGCAATTCGCATTCATTCTACCTTAGATGTGGTGCATTTGGGACTTTGGGGTTAGTTTAAGTCTAGTAAGGGCTATTCAATATATTTCATCGACTTAGAGATGGAATTAAATTTTGGTGGAATCATTATTGAAAGCTTGATGTCTGATGAGATCTGAATAATTTACGTTCAAGTCGGAAACTGTAACAAATGTTATTGAATAGCTATGCACCATTATCTCAGTATTATTTGTTTTTTTAGCAATATATATCTATATATATCTATATATATCTATATATCTATATATATATATATATATATATATATATATATATATATATATATATATATATATATATATATATATATATATATATATATATATATATATATATATATATACATTGAACCTTGTTTTTTTTAAATTTTTTAAATTATCTTACGTAACAGACAACAGACTAGAGTAGAAATTGTTTAAAAAGACTCGGGATTGTTGAGACATTTTTTTTTTTCTAAATTGTTTTTACATATTTGATCAATTTACGAAGTTTAGGATTTTTTGATTGAGTAACTTTTCTCTTTTTAGATTGAACAAAAAAATGTTAGGTACCGAGCAAAGAGCATAAACAAATGAATTCTGACAGAACAGCAGTACAACTTTTAATATCCCCGCCAGGGGTTGGTTGTTAAACAACGGAAGACAAGTTGTGACAAAAACTAAAGTTCTTATCAAAAAGACTTTTTACTCAGAATAATCTTAATTTCCCACGTAATCTGGATAAACAAACACAGTATTATAATGTTTACAAGTTAGAAAGAACAGTTTATAGCTCATTGAAACAAAAATCTTGTAACTTTTGACTTTATCCAAGTTTTGAACTTTGATCAAACAAAAACAAACTTACGGAAAAAACTTACTTTCTTAAAAAAAAACAACTTTTGAACTTAAAGATAATAATAGAAAATACGTAACAAAAACTTAATAAATACTAATAAAGCACGAATTATGCTTCATGAATAAAAGTTATAATGTGTCTAATTTTTAAGTTAAAAAAATAACAATAAAATTAACACATTAATTCAAACTTCACAATCTGATGAATTACTTTCACAATTCATGCATACGTATGATACAGTTCCTTTAGCACAACCATAGTATGGCCATTTCTTGAAACGATCGCACTGTCTATTCCTCACTATTATGAAAACGATTAACATGATATCAAGCAAAAATAATTATCATCCTAGAGGATTTTTCATCGTAGTAGTGTAACACGATCTCCCTTTTTAAAGCTATCTCTCAGTTTCTTAGCCATCAGTTTATCTCCTTTACTTAAACTTTCTTGTTTTGTTATACTTCTTGGTTCATACTCTATCCTTACTTAGTGATCGATTTACTTCATTCGTTGCCTTCTGTTTCCTAATTATATTTTGAAATATCTTGCTCTTTTCATTAATAAAGTCACGATGCATTTTTCTCTAGTGTAAGAGGCGAAATTCCTCATTTGCAAGAGTTTCATGATGCCTTGTTGATATCAAAATAGATTTTGGATAAGGCCGTATGATCCCAAACATAAGTTTCTTTATTGAAAAAGGCTAGGGTTATAGCAACTACCATAGCATATATTAAGATTTCAGCTCCGGAGGAGCCAGTGCTTTGAGAGAACCAAATTACAGCAGTCAGCAAGAAGTAATACAAAGCAGGTAGTGACATGTTACAACCTGTCCTGAGAAAATGTGACTTTTAGCGTGCTTCGAAGTGTAAAAGGAAACGAGCTGATGTGTGCATCACATGACTTCCTTTTACTCCAATTTAAAGATAATAATGACTCGGAGTGAGCAAAGAAATACTTTAAACATTTTTACCCCAAGTTTGTTGCGAACCGAAGCAAACAAAACGTTTTATACAGATAAATTTTTGCAATATTGGCAGTTTTAATGTGATTCAATGGTTAACTCTCTAAATATGACCAAATTGAAACCAGATTAAAATAAAAAAACCTGCCAAATTCGTTGCCGACAAAACTTGGCGACCAAAAGCTTGGCGATATATTGCCAAGTGTTTGCCAAATTATAACACCGCTTGAGTTTACATTGAAATTAACAATGATTTTACCATAAAAAGGTGTAAAAGACCCCCTTTGGACCGTCCGAATGCAACCAAAAGAGAATGTGCACAACTAGACCCCACTTGGAGTCTATGTATCAAATTTCAAATTTCTAGGACATACCGTTCTTGAGTTATGCGAGATACATACACACATACGCACATACATACGTATATACGGACGACACGAGAAAACTCGTTGCAATTAACTCGGTGTCTATACATTCTTAAGCATGTATCCACGTGTGATCGGGTTGAAAAAAAAATCAATATTCATTCGGGGGCGAGCAAAATGAAAATTAAGGCCGATTTTTGAGTGAATATTTTTTTGCGAATGCAATACTTTCTTTTTTATAAAAGGAAGTAAAAAACGACAACCAAGAACAATGAATAAACAAAATCACGTAATATAAAGCAAAAGCTAGGGGTAAACATTTCATACCGAAACACAGCTTTAATTTTCTTTAAAACACAATGTTGCAAAAAAAAAAAAAAAAAACATGAAAATGTTACATACATGCAGTTTTGATAGCTGCTAGCTCTATCTTCCCTCATTAAAGTACTAGCATCAATGGTGCATGCTACTTGATGGTCGTTGGTGGCATTACCATTTGTCTTTTTCATTTTTACTACAGCGTTAATTGTTTAGCAGCAGTTGACGCTTTGACAACCTACCCGTATCACAACCAGCTGAAGTCTGTCCTAGCTTTAAAACTAGAAAATAACTAACTCACCAAATAATTAATAAATAAATAAATTCTTGTATTTGGAAGAATTATTATCAAAAGCCAAAGAACATAACAAAACGTTATGAAACGAAGCCTCAATATTTTTATTTTGAGAACAATTTTGATACAAAAGATAGTTTGAAAAAGATGAATTGCAACATCCGTTCTCCAGTTGACAAGATAACCTACCGTGGAAACACTTAAAATATTATATTTTCTCCTTAGAGCAGGAATTAGTAAATGGAGGGAGAAAGTCCTACCATTTGTTTTGTAAAAGCTGAGGCACAGACTCCATGTCACGTGACTCAACAAAGACGATTGGTTGACACGTTTTGCGTGAAAGTAGTGAAAGAAACATGATTTCTTCCAATACTTTGCTTTTAAATCTATCACTTGACTTGGGAAGTTTGCTTCACGAATGAAAGTCATCACTCCCTTCATTTTATCTCCTCTCAATGTTTTTTCCCGGCTAGACTTTTATTTTTCCATTTTTCTTAAGCATACTGTTTATTTTAAAAGACGGTTTTACACAAATTATTGTTTTAAAAAGAAGGATAGCAATATGCGGCCCCCAAATCGATAAGATTATTCTGTGTGAAAATACTTTAAAGATATATATATATATATATATATATATATATATATATATATATATATATATATAATACAAATTTAAAAAAAAGGTTTTCGTGCAAAAACTGAAAGGTTTTTTTTTTTTTTTTTTTTTTTTTTTTTTTTTTTTTTTTTTTTTTTTTTTTTTTTACGAAAGATAGTTACTTAATAAAAGGTTTCAAACAAGTTATCCTGACAATACATTTTTCTTGCAGTTTCGTCTCTTACGTAAAGTTTTCTATTATGTTTGTATTACTTTTTGCATTGAATTTTATCTTCACAATAAACTATTGTTTTATAATTAATTACATTTTTTTACAATTCGTTTATAAGCAGTCATCCTTCCCTACAATTTATAAAAAAGAGAAAAAAAAAGACAAGCTTAACTTAAACTTTCCTCTTTTAACCGCGTATTCTTACTACCAAAAGATAGAAGTCTCATTGCAGTTTATTCCCTTCTATCATATCAGAAGTACTAAAGGTATACAATCATTCAAAATCATTCAAGCTGATAATGCGCCAAACATCTTAGACCGGCCGATAGAGGGAGCCAGCGTTGCATGACGTCATTTCTGAGGATGGTGAACATTTTCCAGGGTTAAGTGATGCGGAGGATTGGGAATGGGATGTAGTTTTCCTCTACTTCTGCTCATTTTTTTGTCTTTTTCATACCATCATTTCTGCTTCTTTTTTCGTATTTTCATTTCCAGAAGAATTTATATTTTTTAGGATGTTTTTGCAAAAATAAGAGTAAACTAAAATAAAAATCTTTCAATAACTTAAATATTTACATGTTTTAAAATCTTTTTTTTTTCTCTGTGACCAACTTTTATGTGAATCAAAATTTTTCATAATTTAATTTATTCGACACTAGGACTTACCCTAATCAAAATATTTATCAAAGAAATATACAACTTTCTGCCATAAATAATTCGTAAAAAAAGTATGGAAGTAATTATATCAGTCATTTTTCTAAGACTATTTCTTTTTCAGTTAATTATTGTATTTTCAATGATCCAGAATACATTAAATGATAAAATTTAAGTTGAATATGACAACAGATCTGACAATTAAAGCATTTTTGAGCATAGCGTTCTTACTTAGGAGGAGCTTAGGAATATAGCGTTCCTACTTCTACCATCATATTGGGGATGCTGGAGATGCATCTCTGATATACGACAAGTTTTAGTATTTTTGTCATCCTACTATTTGTAATACTTTTACTGCAAATGGTAACATAAATACTACTACTTCTACTACTACTACCGATTTGATAAAAAATACTGTTACTACGACTACAAAAAGTAATAGTAATAATAAAAAATAATAACCATTATTATTATAACCATTAAAAGTTTATTAGTAGTATTATTATTATTATTATTATTATTATTATTAAGGTGTTGTTGTTGTTGTTGGTTTTGTTTTTTTTAATTCTAATTTAGTTGTTTTTTTTAATTTTAAAATTTTTGTTTGTTTTTTTTTTAATTTGAATTTTACTTCAATTATTATTTTTTAAATTTAAATTTTACTTTTATTATTAATATTTTTTTAATACCTATAAAGTTACCCGTCAAGATATGACGGGTGAAAAATTGCTTCTACATTTAAACGAAACAGTTGCCTGTTTAGTGATATTTTGTTATTTGACATTTAACCCTTAGTCTAGTGGATTAACACTAAACTCCAGTAGATAGAGTTCATTATTGACCACTTTCTCGTTTCTTCATTTCCTTGAAATGACAGTGTAACCAGTAAAACAGTTAATTTACCGGATCCAGTTGATCCTTGTCACAACAAAACCTTTTCCTGCATGTTTAACATTACAAAAACATATTATCAAGTTATCAGGCCATGGTGTGAGTTTAAATGTTGATGGTCTCAGGAGCGTTACTCGATCATTGGATGTTATATATATGAGGATAATAATGATAATAATATTGTCATTATTATTATCTATACATATAATAAAATAAGATGTTTGTGTGTGTGTGTGTGTGGCGCGCATCCCGGGAAAACGGTAAGGCCTAGAAAGATGAAATTTGGTATACAGGTGTAGTTTTTGCTGAAGTTGTGCACCTCGGGCTTCGATTTTTGATATTTTAATTAGAAAAAAGTTATTTAATGTTTTATGTGATTTTTAGCACTTTTTAGTACTTTTAACCTCACAGACCCCGAACCAATCGCGCCAGACAAATATTTTTGGTACTATAGCGTCGGAAATTAAATTTTAAATATGATGAACAAAAAATTTTAAAGATAGAGCAATTTTTCTATATTTTATGAATTTTTGAAAAAACCTTTAATTTGCATGTTTTTCTGGGTTTTATTTTTTCTAATATCATCCTGCGAGAAGTATCAAAGCCTCATTTCTGAAATTTAAGTTGGTTATAGTAAAAACATTTCGCTCTCTTCAAAAGAAAAAAGTTCTTAAAAATACGCAATAGTTTTTTTTTTTTTTTACAATTTTTTTAATGCTGAACACATCATGTGCTTTCACGCATCAGTCGAAAAAAGCGTTCTTTAATCTTTTATGCCTGTGACGTCACTACTTGGGTTTCGATTCGATATTTACGATGGAATCTTAATCGCAAGCAACGTTAATCTTTTTTTTTTTACTATATAGCTTACTTCTACATTTTCTGACGTGATGACCACGTGTTTTTTCGGCAGCACTTGCTTTTTTTCTTTCCTTTTTTTTTGTTTTATTAAGGGATTGCATTTATTTCTTTTTCCATCCTCCCCCCCCCCCAAGCTGGACCTTTCGCTGTATCTATATTACGTTACATTTCATAGTTGTGCGCATTAATTCAATAAAAACAGCGAGATTTTTTTATCTTTGTCAAACGCTGCTTTTTGCACACTACGGTTAATTTGAGCTTTTTTTTTTTTTTTGCTCTACTTAAATAAAAAAAAAGCGATTTTTTGATGGTTCTTTGTTTTTATTAGGAAATGGGTGAGGAGGTCAAATGAATAGAGATGGATAAGAAAATGTAGAGATAGATTGTAAAGGTAGATAGCCGCCGAAGGCGGCAATCTTGGCGTAAAAAATGTGAATGGCACAAAAAAAAGATAGAGATGGATTGATTAATACTGCTGCCAAATTTATTTAAACAACCGTCGAAGGCGGCAAACTTGAAGTAAAAAGGTAAATGACAAGTTAGCCAAACAGCCGCCGTAGGTGGCTGCTTGCACATTGGATGTCAATGCCCCCCTCCTTCCCCCACATACACCCTGACTTTGAAAAAACAATGCTTTCACATAAAAGTGGAAGTGCTTTTTGTTATTTTTCGACAAAATTTGCATGAAGAGTACGTCGTTTGTGTCTCCCCTCCCCCTCCTTTAAAAATATTCCAAACGACGAAACTGGAGACAGATCTAGAAAATATTTTATTCAAATTATTAATGATATAGATAGATATAGATTGATTGACACCGCCACGAAATTTATTTAAGCAGCCGCCGAAAGCGGCAACATTGGCGTAAAAAAACGAATGATAATACTGATTTATAGAGAAAAACATTGATTAATGTCGTCGCTAAATTGTTTAAGCAGCCGCCGAAGGCGCCACCCCTGCATAAAAAGGCGAATGGCGTAAAAAGGCGGACCAGCTGGTCGCCGCAGGCGGCTAGTTATAAATAATGATAATAATAATAGCAGTAACAATAAATGCAGGATAATAATACAGTTAATTTTTTTAATAATAAAAAAAAGTACTAACACGAATTATACAACTACTACTACTGCAACGAATAGTAGCAATAATAATAATAATTGTAATAAACTTTTTTTTTTTTTTTTTTGATGGCAAAATTTCACCACTATCTTATCAAGAAGTTATTTCAAAAATAAATATGATTATTTGTTTTCCCTGTTCAGAGATCAAACTTTAACCTAGGTTTATTTATATATTTTATTTTTAAGACAAATTACGCCTTTTTTGTGCTTTACTAAATAAAAATCAAATTAAAATCAATCCATAAAGCTATTAGGAACCTGTGGGGCTCGGTTCTTTAGATGGAAGAGGGTGGGGTGCAAAGGTGGCGTGATATGCGTATAAAGGAAAAACCAAATTTCTTTCTTTCTTTTTTTAAAGAAAAGCCCAATTAACAAAAACATTTTGATACTTATAATAAATATACCATGAAAAAAAAAACTCTTTAGACTCTGCTCCTATATAATGTGTTTATAAAATAAGTTGTATCTTCATTACATATTGTATTTTTGTTTCTATTATTTGTATTGTACCTTATTTATTAAAATACTAAACTAAATGCGATGTTAATAAATTTTTGTGATTATCTCGGACCGTTCTTAATTTATGTATATTTTTAATTTCAAATCGTTATTTTTCCTTTTGTTAATTTGGAGTTTCTAATATCAGAAATAAACACTTTGACATCCATGATTTGACTATAAAGGAACCACCGCAGAAAAACAAGTCTAGTAGCTGTGGAAATTGATAGGTGAAGTAAAAGCATTTCTTGTGAAATTACTTACTAGGGAAATAACAACAAAACTGTCTTATTCGATTTTTTTTTTGTTTCCAATAAAAACCATAGGGTTAAAACGTTAGAAATGTAATGAAAAGAATCTATACATATAATAAAATAAGATGTTTGTGTGTGTGTGTGTGGCGCGCATCCCGGGAAACCGGTAAGGCCTAGGAAGATGAAATTTGGCATACAGGTGTAGTTTTTGCTGATGTTGTGCACCTCGGGCTTCGATTTTTGATATTTTAATTAGAAAAAAAGTTATTTAATGTTTTATGTGATTTTTAGTACTTTTTAGTACTTTTAACCTCACAGACCCCGAACCAATCGCGCCAGACAAATATTTTTGGTACTATAGTGTCGGAAATTTAATTTTAAATATGATGAACAAAAAAATTTTAAAGATAGAGCAATTTTTCTATTTTTTATGAATTTTTGAAAAAACCTTTAATTTGCATGTTTTTCTGGGTTTTATTTTTTTCTAATATCATCCTGCGAGAAGTATCAAAGCCTCATTTCTGAAATTTAAGTTGGTAATAGTAAAAACATTTCGCCCTCTTCAAAAGAAAAAAGTTCTTAAAAATACGCAATAGTTTTTTTTTAACAATTTTTTTAATGCTGAACACATCATGTCCTTTCACGCATCAGTCGAAAAAAGCGTTCTTCAATCTTTTATGCCTGTGACGTCACTACTTGGGTTTCGATTCGATATTTACGATAGAATCTTAATCGCAAGCAATGTTAATCTTTTTTTTTTACTATATAGCTTACTTCTACATTTTCTGACATGATGACCACGTGTTTTTTCGGCAGCGCTTGCTTTTTTTCTTTCCTTTTTTTTTGTTTTATTTAGGGATTGCATTTATTTCTTTTTCCATCCCCCCCCCCCAAGCTGGACCTTTCGCTGTATCTGTATTACGTTACATTTCATAGTTGTGCGCATTAATTCAATAAAAACAGCGAGATTTTTTTTATCTTTGTCAAACGCTACTTTTTGCACACTACGGGGAATTTGAGCTTTTTTTTTTTTTTTTTTTTTTTTTGCTCTACTTAAATAAAAAAAGCGTTTTTTGAGTGTTCTTTGTTTTTATTAGGAAATGGGTGAGGAGGTCAAAGTAAATGGAGATGGATAAGAAAATGTAGAGATAGATTGTAAAGGTAGATAGCCGCCGACGGCGGCAATCTTGGCGTAAAAATGTGAATGGCACAAAAAAAAGATAGAGATGGATTGATTAATACTGCTGCCAAATTTATTTAAACAACCGCCGAAGGTGGCAAACTTGAAGTAAAAAGGTAAATGACAAGTTAGCCAAACAGCCGCCGTAGGAGGCTGCTTGCACATTGGATGTCAATGCCATCCTCCCTCCCCCACATACACCATGACTTTGAAAAAACAATGCCTTCAAATAAAAGTGGAAGTACATTTTGTTATTTTTCGACCAAATTTGCATGAAGAGTACGTCGTTGGTGTCTCCCCTCCCCCTCCTTTAAAAATATTCCAAACGACGAAACTGGAGACAGATCTAGAAAATATTTTATTCAAATTATTAATGACTAGCCACCTTTGGCGACCAGCCGGTCCGCTTTCTTACGCCATTCGCCTTTCTATGCAAGCAGCCATCTACGGCGGCTGGTTGGCTAACTTGTCATTTAAATTTTTACTTCAAGTTTGCCGCCTTCGGTGGCTGTTTAAATAAATTTGGCAGCAGTATTAATCATATATCTCTATCTTTTGCTGTGCTATTCACATTTTTACGCCAAGATTGCCGCCTTCGGCGGCTATCTACCTTTACGATCTTTCTCTAAATTTTCTTATCCATCTCTATTTATTTTAACCTCCCCTCCCATTTCCTAATAAAAACAAAGATCACTCAAAAAAAAACATCTTTTTTTATTTAAGTAGAGCAAAAAAAAAAAAAAAAGTCATCTTCAAAATTCCCCATAGTGTGCAAAAAGTAGCGTTTGACAAAGAAAAAAAAATCTGTTATTATTGAACTAAATGTGCATAACTATGAAATGTAACGTAATATAGATGCAGCAAAACGTTCCAGCTTGGAAGGGGCGGGGGGAATGGAAAAAGAAATAAATGCAATCCCTAAATCAAACAAAAAAAAGGAAAGAAAAAAGCAAGCTCTGCCGGAAAACACGTGGTCATCACGTCATAAAATGTAGAAGTAAGCTGTATAGTAAAAACAAAAGATAAACATTGTTTGCGATTAAGATTCCATCGTAAATACCGAATCGAAATCCAAGTAGTGACGTCAGAGGCATAAAAGATTGAAGAACGCTTTTTTCGACCGATGCGTGGAGAGACATAATGTGTTCAGCATTAAAAAATTGTTAAAAAAAAAACTATTGCGTATTTTTAAGAACTTTTTTCTTCTGAAGAGGGCGAAATGGTTTTACTATTACCAACTTAAATTTTAGAAATGGGGCTTTGATACTTCTCGCAGAATGATATTTAAAAAAAACAAAACCCAGAAAAAATGCGAATTAAAGGTTTTTTGAAAAATTTATAAAAAATACAAAAATTGCTCTATTTTCAAAATTTTTTCATTCATCATATTTAAAATTAAATCTTCTACTTTATAGTGCAAAAAATATTTGTGTGGCGCAGTTGGTTCGGGGTCTGTGAGGTAAAAAGTGCAAAAAAACATAAAACATTAAATAACTTTTTTTCTAATTAAAATATCAAAAATCGAAGCCCGAGGTGCACATCTTCAGCAAAAACTGCACCTGTATACCAAATTTCATATTTCTAGGTCTTACCGTTTTCTCGGGATGCGCGCCACACACACACACACAAACATCTTATTTTATTTATTAATGATATAGATAGATATAGATTGATTGACACCGCCACGAAATTTATTTAAGCAGCTGCCGAAGGCGGCACCCCTGGCGTAAAAAGGCGAATGGCGTAAAAAGGCGGACCAGCTGGTCGCCGCAGGCGGCTAGTAAATAAATAAATTGTCATTTATATTAAATATTAAATCGCAGATCTACAGTAAAATGCATTCAGTTTTTTAAGTATGATTTCTCATTACATTTTGTAAAAATGTCAAGGATCTATACATATAATAAAATAAGATGTTTGTGTGTGTGTGTGTGGCGCGCATCCCGGGAAACCGGTAAGGCCTAGGAAGATGAAATTTGGCATACAGGTGTAGTTTTTGCTGATGTTGTGCACCTCGGGCTTCGATTTTTGATATTTTAATTAGAAAAAAAGTTATTTAATGTTTTATGTGATTTTTAGTACTTTTTAGTACTTTTAACCTCACAGACCCCGAACCAATCGCGCCAGACAAATATTTTTGGTACTATAGTGTCGGAAATTTAATTTTAAATATGATGAACAAAAAAATTTTAAAGATAGAGCAATTTTTCTATTTTTTATGAATTTTTGAAAAAACCTTTAATTTGCATGTTTTTCTGGGTTTTATTTTTTTCTAATATCATCCTGCGAGAAGTATCAAAGCCTCATTTCTGAAATTTAAGTTGGTAATAGTAAAAACATTTCGCCCTCTTCAAAAGAAAAAAGTTCTTAAAAATACGCAATAGTTTTTTTTTAACAATTTTTTTAATGCTGAACACATCATGTCCTTTCACGCATCAGTCGAAAAAAGCGTTCTTCAATCTTTTATGCCTGTGACGTCACTACTTGGGTTTCGATTCGATATTTACGATAGAATCTTAATCGCAAGCAATGTTAATCTTTTTTTTTTACTATATAGCTTACTTCTACATTTTCTGACATGATGACCACGTGTTTTTTCGGCAGCGCTTGCTTTTTTTCTTTCCTTTTTTTTTGTTTTATTTAGGGATTGCATTTATTTCTTTTTCCATCCCCCCCCCCAAGCTGGACCTTTCGCTGTATCTGTATTACGTTACATTTCATAGTTGTGCGCATTAATTCAATAAAAACAGCGAGATTTTTTTTATCTTTGTCAAACGCTACTTTTTGCACACTACGGGGAATTTGAGCTTTTTTTTTTTTTTTTTTTTTTGCTCTACTTAAATAAAAAAAGCGTTTTTTGAGTGTTCTTTGTTTTTATTAGGAAATGGGTGAGGAGGTCAAAGTAAATGGAGATGGATAAGAAAATGTAGAGATAGATTGTAAAGGTAGATAGCCGCCGACGGCGGCAATCTTGGCGTAAAAATGTGAATGGCACAAAAAAAAGATAGAGATGGATTGATTAATACTGCTGCCAAATTTATTTAAACAACCGCCGAAGGTGGCAAACTTGAAGTAAAAAGGTAAATGACAAGTTAGCCAAACAGCCGCCGTAGGAGGCTGCTTGCACATTGGATGTCAATGCCATCCTCCCTCCCCCACATACACCATGACTTTGAAAAAACAATGCCTTCAAATAAAAGTGGAAGTACATTTTGTTATTTTTCGACCAAATTTGCATGAAGAGTACGTCGTTGGTGTCTCCCCTCCCCCTCCTTTAAAAATATTCCAAACGACGAAACTGGAGACAGATCTAGAAAATATTTTATTCAAATTATTAATGACTAGCCACCTTTGGCGACCAGCCGGTCCGCTTTCTTACGCCATTCGCCTTTCTATGCAAGCAGCCATCTACGGCGGCTGGTTGGCTAACTTGTCATTTAAATTTTTACTTCAAGTTTGCCGCCTTCGGTGGCTGTTTAAATAAATTTGGCAGCAGTATTAATCATATATCTCTATCTTTTGCTGTGCTATTCACATTTTTACGCCAAGATTGCCGCCTTCGGCGGCTATCTACCTTTACGATCTTTCTCTAAATTTTCTTATCCATCTCTATTTATTTTAACCTCCCCTCCCATTTCCTAATAAAAACAAAGATCACTCAAAAAAAAACATCTTTTTTTATTTAAGTAGAGCAAAAAAAAAAAAAAAAGTCATCTTCAAAATTCCCCATAGTGTGCAAAAAGTAGCGTTTGACAAAGAAAAAAAATCTGTTATTATTGAACTAAATGTGCATAACTATGAAATGTAACGTAATATAGATGCAGCAAAACGTTCCAGCTTGGAAGGGGCGGGGGGAATGGAAAAAGAAATAAATGCAATCCCTAAATCAAACAAAAAAAAGGAAAGAAAAAAGCAAGCTCTGCCGGAAAACACGTGGTCATCACGTCATAAAATGTAGAAGTAAGCTGTATAGTAAAAACAAAAGATAAACATTGTTTGCGATTAAGATTCCATCGTAAATACCGAATCGAAATCCAAGTAGTGACGTCAGAGGCATAAAAGATTGAAGAACGCTTTTTTCGACCGATGCGTGGAGAGACATAATGTGTTCAGCATTAAAAAATTGTTAAAAAAAAAACTATTGCGTATTTTTAAGAACTTTTTTCTTCTGAAGAGGGCGAAATGGTTTTACTATTACCAACTTAAATTTTAGAAATGGGGCTTTGATACTTCTCGCAGAATGATATTTAAAAAAAACAAAACCCAGAAAAAATGCGAATTAAAGGTTTTTTGAAAAATTTATAAAAAATACAAAAATTGCTCTATTTTCAAAATTTTTTCATTCATCATATTTAAAATTAAATCTTCTACTTTATAGTGCAAAAAATATTTGTGTGGCGCAGTTGGTTCGGGGTCTGTGAGGTAAAAAGTGCAAAAAAACATAAAACATTAAATAACTTTTTTTCTAATTAAAATATCAAAAATCGAAGCCCGAGGTGCACATCTTCAGCAAAAACTGCACCTGTATACCAAATTTCATATTTCTAGGTCTTACCGTTTTCTCGGGATGCGCGCCACACACACACACACAAACATCTTATTTTATTTATTAATGATATAGATAGATATAGATTGATTGACACCGCCACGAAATTTATTTAAGCAGCTGCCGAAGGCGGCACCCCTGGCGTAAAAAGGCGAATGGCGTAAAAAGGCGGACCAGCTGGTCGCCGCAGGCGGCTAGTAATAAATAAATAAATAAATAGGTTATAATAATAACATTTCCGAAGTTTGCGCCAAATTTATAACGGAAAAATGTATTTTTTTTACCGTTTTAGATTAAATTGGAGTTTTGTTAATTTGGTTTTTACAAGAAAATTGACCCAAGTTGATATTTTATCGTTCTTATTTCACAAATGCAAAATCAGTCATTCACAAAAGATACTTGTTACATGAAAGTAATAAGTTCAAGAGGTAATGCTCTTACTTAGCAAAAAACACATTCAATTCATTAAAATGTCTACTGCCGAATAACATGTCTTAAAAACATGGATTTAAAAAGAATTTCTATAGAAGAGACACACAATTTTTTTTTTCAGTCCTTTTCTTCAAAGATGAAATAAATAAACATATAAATAAACAAATAAATAAACAGAAAAAAAACCCCTCATAGTATCATTTAACCAAAGCATTTTTCATGGAATTGCATGCAGTCCATTCACAATTCAAAGCACGCACCAATATTTATTTAGAAGGAAATAAAATTATTATTTTTTCGATATTAGAGCAATAAATGTCGGTTAACAAAAGAAACCTTCAGTGTTATTTATTTCAAAAGTATTCTTTAAAAAGATAAAGGAAAAAACTCCGCCTACACGTATTCTCTTCTGGCAGTGCGAATGGGAATACTACATTATTGGATTCTTTAGTCTTTTGTGTGTTTTGTAAGTAGTCGCTTTGCCAGCACGTAGTTGTACTAGAGTAAACACTAGGCTACACACTAGGACCTATTTTATTGAAGGACCCAAGTGTGTCAGCAAAAGACAAAGAAAGATTCGTAATTCTTTTAGAAAAAGGGTATCGAAACTGTGACTGCCATACGAATTGAACTTCTTGCGAGAATATTTCCTTTTACTCTAGGGTTCAGAGGAGATTTATAGATTGTTATTTTTTCTTCATTTTTTGATTTGTTCTCCCCTTGACATTTAAATACTATCCAATGTTTCTATCGTGCGTGTATATAATATATATACATAATTTTTAAATAATGGAACTTTTTTTTAATGCTTTTTTTTTTTAATTTTTATGGGATAAATTGTAGGTGAAAATACTCTATTAGATGGAGTCTACAGTCAAGTCTGCTTATTAGAATATCGGTTAAAAGAATATCCATCTTTATGTAATACATTTTCAATGAAATAAATGGTGTTGTATATTATTTTATTCCCGTTTAACAGAACATTCTGCTTATTAGAATAATTTTTCTTGGACAAATGGCTACTAGGCGTCTCGACTGTACTTGTTTTTATGTATGTATGTAGATTTAGTTAGATTTAATGAAAATCGTATTGTATTTTCTGGTTTTAAATAACCTACATAAAATAAACGGGGTCATCACACCACTTTTACTTCAGGGCACCGAATGCAGAATTACTTAAATATGGTATATATAGTTGATACAATCCCCCCCTGCCTTTTTAAATTAAATTAAATCTGTCAGTAATCAAGTTGCCCTAACCACGCGATCAGCTATAAAAATATAATAAAGAAAATTAAAATATTAATTTGAATCCTGAAATTTTGAATTCAAATTATGTTTTTCGCAATCACAAGTTGCGACACGACCCTAGTCATTGGAGTTATTGTTTCTAGAAACGGCTCCTGTCCCCCCAAACCTGCCCCTCCTCCTGGGCGGTTACGTGTGTAAGAGCGCGTGCGTGCATGTGTGTGCTTTTGTGTGTGCGTAGACCTGCGTGTGTGCACGTAGGAGTGTGTCTGAGTTTGTATGTGTGTAAGTGTGCATGTGCACGAGCGTGCATTTGTGTAGAACATGGACACTACCGACCAGGAGCAGCGGATTTCGGGGGACAGTGCTCAAAACCAGAGGCCGGTGGTGCTGCAGAGGCCCCTGGTCCAAGTTGAAAAAGGAACCAAACGCCAAGGACTGTCAAGTGAGAACAATAAGCAATCGTGATTGCTCGAAAATACGTTATGCATTAAATGTAGAAACATAATGAACAAACAAGCAATGCAAAAATCTTTTTTTTTTGTTGTAACTCATATTAGCTAACATAATACGTTCGTTAAAAATTAAAATTAATGATTTTACACTTAAAAATTTTATCCGAGTGTTATTAAAAATAATGCTTTTACACCTAAAGATAACTGATGAAAAGCTTTAAAGTATAACATGTCAGCTGTCAAGTTTTTAGGACATCTAAACTGTTACAGGATTCGAACGTCTCTATTCATGCAATACATCCACTTGCTCCATATAATATTGGTTTTCTTACTAAAAACCAGCTGAACTTAAAGATTATCCTAACACTGGACAATGTTTGTCAGTAGTGTGACTGATTGGTGATATTTTTGGAATAGATGAAAGCCAAATTGCCTGAAATTGTGCATGATATATGCGATGAAATAT
Source organism: Uloborus diversus (assembly GCF_026930045.1). Lineage (NCBI taxonomy): Eukaryota > Metazoa > Arthropoda > Arachnida > Araneae > Uloboridae > Uloborus > Uloborus diversus. The sequence continues at coordinate 41,822,164 of NC_072731.1, forward strand.
GCTGAAATTAGTGACAAAAAATGTTTTTAATTTCTGCAAAAAACTAATTTATTTCATTAGCTACAAGCAAAAAAAAAAAAAAAAGAAGAAAATACACAAATTGTCTATTTGTCACTGAATTCTATGAATTTGAATAATTTAAACGATCCTTGACAAATGTAAACAAACTCCGTTTTGCTAGTTACAGTCTGACTCTAGAAAAACGAAACCTGACCTTGAACGAGTTTAATGTCGTTTAGATGGAAAGAGGATAAATTCTTAGTTTGGCATAAACCCAATATCCATTATCAGCACGATAAATGGGTTCTCATTGTCCATATTTAAACGAATGAAAACGACTCATATCAACGATACTCAACTAATCCAATCCCAGCTATGCAAACTTAGTTTTTTGCTTTATTTAGTTTTGGTCACATTAACTCAAGCATATATTTTTTAGTTCTATCTGTTACTATTTCTACTCTACGTATCAACGCATTTATTTTTTGAACTCAATATGTTATTATATACTTACCATTATTAAGGAAATTGATTTAGTTTCAGTTGTTCGTCAGTTACTCTAAAAAATTAGAAGGAATAACAAAAGCATTTTCTGGTAAAAACTTCCAAAACATGCATACCGTACATGTGTTTGCAACTGCAAGAAAATCTAGATTACAAGCCATTCTCAGATTGTCTCTGACAATCTCTCGAGTAAAGTTCAAATTAAGTTCCATCACCGATTTCAGTTGACAATGTTAATAGTTTGTTTTTTTAATACAAGTCTTGGTGGGCATGATTCTATAAAAAAAAAAAAAAAAAAGAAATGTGACAAAAATTATGTAAACAAAATCCTTAGGAGAACTTGTCTCGATAATTAAATTTGCAGGAACTAACAATTCAGCAATATTAGTATTTCTAAACTGCAGAGAAATTGCCCCAGACCATAGCAATTTTACATCTGATGTAACGCTGACTACCGCACGTTTTTTTTTTTTTTTTTTTTTTGTATTTGTCCATATATTCCATTATTCCCTCTTAACCACAGTCTTCCCAACAGTTTCAAAAAAGATAACAGTAGTAGCAACAATGAAAAAAAGACCATTTCTGGTTCATGGGAGCTAAGGATATCCTCTTGGATTAGGAAACTTCGATCAAATAAAACATAATAAATTGAACTCGATGTTGCGATTTGGAATTTGATAAATTTCCCATGAAGACGCTCAAGAATAATATTTAACCGAAAATCATACGCACATATTCCAGGACGAAAAGGAAGAATTCTTTATTACACCTGAAGTTGTTGTCATCATAGAATGAAAAAAGTCTATACAGCAGATCAATCCTCTGGAAATAGACAAGGTTATAGAAGTTATGGAGATTTATATGAACCTTGTAACAGTAGAGGAATTATCATTCTTAAATTTTTTCTCACATCGTTTTTCTGAAATTACGGGGGGTTGTTTGCATCAGTCAAAAGTACTACTTTTAGTAAATGAAGTTGATAAAATGAGCAAAAAAAAAAAAAAAACATAGAGCGAGGAAAATCGTTTACTTTCAAAACATTTAATTTTTAATTATTGTTTTTGAAATATCCGATTTTTTAAGCAAGGCGCGATCTTTATGACGTCACAAGTGATGAACGTTGGCGCGCACTCCACTGTCGTGCTGAATGTTTACGCTTGCTATCTACCGCGTTTCCAGGGAAAAAGTAATTCAGAAGCGAATTGAATATTGCGCTTTACTTTTACTATCTACCATACTGTTGTCGGCGCATGTGTGTAAAGAAGCGAATTAAATATTGCTCTTTGCGCTAATGACATCAGTGAATGATATTTTATCACCTGCGATGTCAAGTGCAGAAGTATAAAAAAGGAAATTGAATATGCGAACGGATTTAAATATGTTTTTAGAATATTAAACCTTGTCAAAATATTTTCGAAAAAAGGTCAAATCCTAGTTTTTTAGCATGCTCTGTAAAGAAAAAAAACAACTAATAATACGCTTAAAATTTCGGAACCGACCATATTGTAAAACGTATTGTATCTTGTTTAAATTTCCTTTTACAAAAAAGGAAGTATTGTATTCCCGAAAAAATTTTCATTCAAAAATCGGCCCCTAATTCCATGTTTCTCACCCCTGAATGAATGTTGGGTTTTTTTTTCGACCTGACCACACGTAGATAGAGAACGTTCCTAGAAACGTACAGACGCCCGAAATATCCATTTTGAAGAACTCCGAGTTAAATACAACGAATTTTTCTCGTGACGTCCGTATTTACGTATGTATGTGTGTATGTATGTATGTATCTCGCATAACTCAAAAACGGTATGTGCTGGTATTTGGTACGTAGACTCCTAGTGGTGTCTAGTTGTGCACCTTCCCTTTTGGTTGCACTCGGATGTTCCTAAGGGGGTCTTTTGCTCCCTTTTGGGAGGAAATCATTGTTAATTTCGATGCAAACTCAAGTGGTGTTATAATTTGACGGACACTTGGCGATATATCACCAGTCTTTTGGTCGCCATTGGCGATTAAATTTTTTTTTTTTAATTTGGTTTCAATTTTGCCACTGTTGGTGATATTTAGAGAGTAAACAATTGAATCACATCAAAATTGCCAATAATGGGGAAATGACATTAAATTGGAGTAAAAGGAAGTCATGTGATGCACGCATCAGCTCGTTTGTTTAGAAAATCATAATGGTTTTACATAAAATGTGTATCTGTACTAATATCAATATAATTTCAGTCACATTAAATAATATTAGCAATGACATTGACAATAAAGCATAAAATGATAAAAACAGTAAGGAGAATTTCAAACAGCACAATCACTGTCTTTTGAAAACCAGTCCATTATTTCACCTGCGTTTTGTTAATCAGTCTCTTTCTAAAAAGGAGATGCAGGACACGTGTTTTGAAACAACTTTCTTCATTGCATTGACACAAAATGAGTTCTGGATTTTGTATATTAAGAAAAATTTTCTCCTAACTAATGAATGATAACTTGATTAGACTCTTATAATTGAAGTTACCTATTTGTTCCCTGACGTATTTCAGAAGAAAAATATTTTTACAACAAACTAAGATAAATAGCTGCAAGTCCCAAATGGAAAATGAGGTGGAAAAAGTTTAAAACTTCCGAATAAAAGCCTAAGCTAATTGGAAGCATTTTTAAATAAGATTTCAATAACACATTTGTGCAGTAATTTATCACGCGTGTGTTTACTGGATAAATTAAGAGAAATTCTCTGAGGCTGTGGTTAAAGAGTTCGCTTTGCTAAAATAATAGACAATATAAAAGAAGGCAATAATTTGATTTCTTGATTAGTTTTTCGTCAGCGCATGGACGTCTAGAGTTTCGTGAACCATTGTTGATTTCCCTTGAGATTGTTTTTATCTAAAAACATTTTAACGTATCTTTTGCTTTCCAGATGCTTAATGTGAGGAAAGTACATTTTTTTTTTCTTTCTTTCTTTCTTTCTTTTTTTTTTTTTTGTTTGTTCATATGTTTATACAATATTTTTTGTGCGTTTTTTTAACAACTCAGCATGGTTTGAAACATTCACTGTGAACAACGGAACACCAAGTTACCTGTAAAATAATTCAAAAAGTTATACGTCTTATTTAACCTTCATTTCAAATTCAAATACGACTCGCACTACTAAATAAAAAATAATAATACCAAATTTTTAATGCATGTTACAAAATATGTGTTTATGAATATGAAATGGTTTCAAAAGAATTATTAATTGGGTGAAGATTACGGCTGTGTGTTGAAAACTTTAGAGTGGTATTTTTGCTGAAATCATTGAGTTTAAATATTTTTTAAGCAAAGAAATATTTTACATTTATATATAAACTGTTTTTAAGCACTATTAAATTAAATATGCATTGTTTCAGTTAAAAAAAAATAATAATAAATGATATATTTACATTTTCGAAAATCGTTAAAAATATTAACCTTGATTTAAAACCAAAAACTCATAAAAATGTATCTAAACCGATGTATTACACTTGTTTTTATGATTAATCTACAAAATACTCCCGACACACTCCAAAGTAGCATTAAAAAAATTACTTGAAGCAAAAATTATTTTGATTTTAATATCAACCAGTTATTTTATTTCTACCGTTATTGTACATTTTTGATATGTAGTGTACGTTTGTACTTATACTCATGTCCATACATTAAGGATAATGAAGTTCAGGCTAAGAAAAAGACAGAAGCAAAACAAATTTGACTTATTTGTAAAGTCTTTTTATTAAACAAAACGTAAAGAGCAAAAAAGGTGCTATATGTTGGACATAATTCATAAAAATTGCCATAAAATTGCTTGGAGTAGTTTTCAAAAAAAAAAAAAAAATCTATTTACAAAAGACAGTATAACATGGTTAGTATGATGGTTAATACAGGGTATATCTCCCGGATGATGCAATACAGGCCGTACAACGCCTAGACATGTTGAGTATCAAATTATCAATGTGATCTTGGGGAATATTACACAACTCATCAAGCAATGCTCTCCGAAGTTCCGGTAGACATGTGGAAGGGGTTGGCGGGCTGCAATTCGTCGGCCAAGCATGTCCCACACATGCTCTATTGGATTCAAGTCCGGTGAGTATGCTGGCCAATCCATACGGGTGATATCTTCCCATTGAAGGCATTCGTCTACGATATTTGCGCGGTGAGGATGGGCGTTGTCATCCATAAACAGAAATTCAGCACCCATGGTGCGCTGAAACAAACGTTCATGTTGTTCCAGAATTACATCCCGATAGATGTGGCCTGCCATCGTTGCTCTCTGAACATGCAGGTCAGTTCTGAAATTAAGAATAGTTCCTCCCCAAACGAGCCATAATGCACCACCATAACGGTGTCGTTCGATGGTGTTCTCTTTATGGTAACAGGTACCTGGCGCTCTCCATATGAAAGTCCAGCTAGAATCAGACTGCAAACTAAACCTGGACTTGTAAGAAACATCACACAAGACCACTGTTGCGATGTCCACAATGCATGCTCTCTACTCCAGGCTAATCGCAGGCGACAGTGATTTGGGGAAAGTGGAACACATCTGACGGACCTACAAGCATATAAACCAATGTGCCCTAAGCGTCTGTACGCGGTCTGCCTTCAAACTGTCGTACCGATAGCTGACGAGACAGGTCTGACGCTGTGCTCTGTCTGTTTCTTTTGGCAGTAACTTTCAAATACCGGTCCTCATTCGGCGTTGTAATATGGGGGCGACTTATGCTGTAACGTCTACTCACATTACCATCGTCTTGGCATCGTCGCCAAAGCCTAGAAATGACCCACTGAGCGATTCCAAGTTCCTTGGATACTTCCAGCTGGGTATGTCCACATTCCAGACGCCTGATAACTCTTCCACGTAAAAAATCATCCAAATGATTCTTTTGTGCCGTAACAATGCGGTTATTGTATTGAAAGGCTTATAAAACGCTTCTAAACAATTTTACTTCTTTGCCACCCTTCCTTATATACCCCTCTCTTACACTCTCGTCATTGTGACGAACTACCCGTGCCATCTGGTGGTTTCCTGTATTTGTTTGTAGATGTTTGTGATAATTCTACAGGTGAAATTTTTATTTTAGAGTTCAATTTCTGTGTGATTCTGAATTATCCTTCATTTATAGACATGAGTGCATTAATGTGTTCAAAAAGTATCAAGAAGAATACGTGAAAAAGTAATATGTTTTACTTTAGAGCAATCCAATGTTTTCTTCTTGGGGCGCTATTTTCAATGTTCTTGAGTGTATTTCAATCGGTTGATTGTAATGTTTTAATGATGCACTAATTTTTGTTTTGTGTCTTAAAACTGGTAATCTTTCTTTTTTGACTGGCCAACTTATATCTGAAAATGGTACGTTGCCAACCACTAACCTCTTGTCAGTGCGACAAACTGCTAAATTTCCGCACGTAGCCACAGGAAACGTTAGATACACCGAACGTGAAATCCTAACTATTTTATTGTTTGAGCGTGCTTCCTTTGTATGTTAAAATTCACCAAATTTGGAGTATTAATATGGAAAAAAATGCAACGAAAAGAAAATAATAAATTTTGTTAGCGCCTTGTGACACGTAACGTGACTTCTTTCCATATTGTTGAAGGTTTCCTCAGTAACAAATGTGATTACATTTTTACATTTCCCTTTTCCTTTGAGCGCAATTATTTACGCATTTCCATTATTCCTAAAACTAACGTGAGCAGTTCACATTTCCCTTTAATAAAATCAGGGTAAACGGATTCGATTACACGAAGACTTTGTGTGAGAGATTTTTTTTTTCTTTTTTTCTTTCAGCAAGTATCCCTTGGTTGCGGAATTTTAATTCTTGATAAACAAAGTGGAATAAAGAAATTGGGTATGCATTTATTTGATGCGTTTACGTTTTAATGGAAAAAATCATTTGCTCTTCATGATTAAACTTCGAATGCATTTATCTTTAGGATAATCTAAGTTTGAGCTTCATCAGAGATATTTAGTGTACCATGACGTTACATTAAAGATAGTACATCCAAGCCTATTGTTACGCGGTGGATAGGAACCGCATAAAAAAAAATCGCATATTTGTTTAATTGAAATTTTACGGAAGCTTAAAAATAATGTTTTCGCAACGCAGTTAAAGAATATATTTTTGTTTATTCGGTGGATACGGACCACATACAAAAATACTCACGTAGAAGAAAAAATTTTACGAATAAGGAATTTTTGGGGGATCACAATCGCGGTGCTTATGTCGTCACTTGAAGATTCTACCTCGACCTCGTCTTAGAAATAATTTCGTCAATTGAGTCCACAGTGACTTCCCATCGCTTCGCTTATGTCGTCACTTGAAGATTCTACCTCGACCTCGTCTTAGAAATAATTTCGTCAATTGAGTCCCAATCTGATTGAAATTTTTATATACCGCACAAAAAAAAAAAAAAAAAAAAAAAATCGCACAAAAAAAAGACCTCACAAAGACAGGTTTGGGTGTACACTGCTTTTAGATAACGAACGTTGAGATTGTAAAGTAAACATTTTTTTTTTTTTGCTTACCAAATGCCGATTTTGTTTCAATTAAACTTCCGTTTTTTTACAAGTTCTTTATTTATTAGAAAGACTACAGGTTTTATCAAAGTATTTCTCCTTTTATAGCTATATTTCATGAATATTTAGTTTTTATAAATGATCTAAAATACGCCTAATACACCAAATTATTAATTACTACGCTATATTTAGGCAGTAAAAGTATTTTCTTGTCAGCACAAATTAATAAAATATAACCTTTCTTTTCCCAAACAAATCAACAAATAAATGAAAAAAAAAATGAATTAAAATAATTTCAAAAAATCAGCATGTGTTCGACAATAAATATATTATTTCTTTTTTTAGGAATAAATGACATGACGAGTTTCCTAGAAGTTTCTAATTCCATAAAAAAAATATTTTTATTACTTTTGACGGGTGATCAACAAATACTTAATTTTTAAAAGTATGACATTACGTTATGATTTCGATTATTATTACTAATCCTTGCAAACATCGATGGAAATATATCCTTCAAAAAAATGAGTATTACTTAGTCATTTTTGAAATTAATGGTTGAAAAGAAAACATGCTGTGTTCGTATTCTTTGTGCAAATATCTTTGAAGATTTTATTTATTTTTTTTCTGGCAATGGTAAATAATTTATTCATATTTAGCCTAATGTCACATAAAAGTAGTAAGAGGAAGATGGGATACGAAGGAATTGATGATATTAAATAGAATAATTTTAAAATAATAGATTGATAAATAAAATAATAAGACAGCAAAATAAGCATAAAAGGTAAAAATAGCCCTAAAACTGAAAATTTTAATGTACTAAAATGAATTTGTCTCTCTTTCCGCCTAATCGGTTCGGCGTTCTGTCTGTCTCCCCCCCCCCCTCAAAACAAAAACCGGGAATCTTCCGATTTTAAGTGATGTAATTTTTATTTTTATTTTTCGTTTTTCTTTACTTTTATGACTTGAAAGAGTGTTCAGCGAGTTTGAACAGTCGAAAAAGCATTAGCGTATTCAGAAAACATTGAAGGCAGTCATGTATCCCAATTGAAAAGGAGTATTTACTTCGAAAACCTTCATGCAAAAAATTTGTGTCTTGCATTATGAGGAAAAAATAATTATTTACTTAAATTGAAATAAATAATCATATTTTAAAACGTTTTATGTGTGTGATTGGGGGAAAATTTTAAACAAGTGCAACTGCAATTTGGTATGAGAAAACTATAAAAATTTAACATGGGGTGCTGTGGAAGAGTCCCCAACTATCCCAAAGCTTTCACTGTATGTTAAATCTCATATTCAGCGCGAAATTTGGCGTTTAATCTAGAACTATTGTGGAAATTCCCGACTATGGAAGCGGCGCGATTCTCGGTGTTTAGAAACTAGATAAGGATAGCAAGCGATAGTGTAAAACATATTTCCAAGGGTTTATAGACACTTTTTGGCTCTGATCCACCTATAGAACTTGAGTTTTGCTTCAGAGATATTTTCCCTAATGCTGTTTTGTAAGCGGCTTTTCTTGTTAGTGCATTTGAGTGGATCTGTAGTTTAGATTGCCATTGAGGATATATTCCTATTCATGAAGAATATCTTAGAAGCTTCTTTCCAAAGACTTATAAATTGCTTCTGAGCCATCATAGTTTTTGAAGCAAATCCTTTTGTCTCTGTTTCCTGTAAAAGAAAACAAATACGGAGGAATACTTTTTCTCTCGAGCATTCTTGATTTGAGAAGTGATCAACAGACAAATTGCCATCAATTGATTTTCGCTATGTATTTTAATATTCATGGAGATCTTTATTAGTGTATTTGAAAAACATCAAAGAAGTCATTCAAATAGTTAAAAATATAAAGGACAAATAGAAAATGCATCACATGCAAAAGTTGACATTTAAAAGAATTGATCGAGAAATAAAAGACGAATTGCACTACAAATTTTTCCACATAAAAAATATGCATTAGTTGATTTCATGTTTCAAACCTGAAACATGACATCAACGAATGCATATTTTTTTATGCATTACGCGCAGAATTTCACGTTAGTGCATACCAAACATCTAAACATAAATATACCTTAACATCATTCAAAAAAATCATTATACAAATATTTAAATTTAAAATAGATTTATTTTTTAAATATAACAATTAAAAGCAGTTAATTTCAACAGCAACAAATATAACAAGCACGAAATATACAGATAATTTATTAAGAAAAAAAAAACACTCAAGAAAAAGACATGGCCCATTTTAAAAAATAGGAACACGCTTGTCCTTTTACTCTCAAATCTGCCACCAAGGGCTTTCTTACCATGAATTCTAAGGAATCAGTTGTTCATCATCAGACAAATGTGTTGGATTCGTCTACTCCACTCTCGGAGAATCTCTAATAACCTGTAACCTGTCAGAGTTCGAAAAATATTTCATTGCTGGAATGAGGCGCGCTAGTTTCTCAGTGACGAGCACGACTGATTATTTGGGACATTTAACGATTACTGTGTCAGCCGTTATGGCAGACTACAAAAAGTGTGGAAATGTGTCATCTGCAAAGTACAGCAAAGAATGCAAAAGAACGCTTTCTAGGAGGAATAAAATTACTTTTACCTGCGTAGTTGTTCAAATGTGCAAGCAATCTTTATCGCCGACAACGTCAGAGATAAATATCATCAGCTGGATCCGTTTTCAGCAAGAACTGCCCAAAAGAAACTTCAGGCTATGAACATTTATGGAAGTTACAATTTATAAACCATTTGTGACATCCCGCCATGCTTTTCAACTACGCCAATTGCGAAAAACATACAAAAGCGGAATATTTCAAAAGTGGCAACTAGTCATCCGGTTCGATGAAACAATCTTCGCATAGATCAGACAAACGGACGTGTTTATTAGTGGAGAAAGTCCATTGAAGAATTATAAACCGAATGCCTCATTCGTACTGTGATTCATAAATGCAGTTTTCTTGCAGCCTAGGGTGGTATATGTTGACATAGTATTGGACCGCTTGTTGCTTTGCTGAGAAAGGTGTCAGATACTCCCAATTAGGATAGAGTATAAGGTGCATCATCTTGACCAAAATTATTTCCAAGCAAAAGTACACTCTGTTGGGACGACAAGACGTTTAGACACACTGCTGAAATCATCCAAAATATTTTAAAGAGCAAAAAGATAAAATATGATATTTTGCTTAGTTCCTGAAGTCTCCTGACTTTAACATTATTGAACATTCAAGGGTATATATGGAGCTAAAACTTAGTGCTCGGTTTTCTTCAATATCTACGCTTTTGGAATCAGAGACCAATCTTCAGGAAGAAAAAATTCGTACCCCATAAAGTTCTGTCCGCTACCTCACGTTGTAAACATCATGTAATTTAGTCCGCTATCTGTCACAATTTCTTGCTTTAAGAATTTCATTTAGCCAAATGGTTTTCCCATGTATTTAATAAATTCCTGTTGAATAGCATAAGAATTTAATTCGATATATGTGACCAAAAAATGCAAATTTCAATTAATATCCGATAGTCGAAGAATCTTAAGGGATCGCCGTGCTTATTTTCCACATGTAACACAACCATTCTGCAATCATGAAACGTATTTTCTGACTTTTTAAAATTGCAATTCCTTTCATAATATCTTGTGACTTTTAAAATCTTATTTTCTACAAAAAACGTTTCCTTTATTTTAGAAAGTTTGTAAATGCTCTTTCGACAGACTTTACTTTTCAGAAAGGTTTACAAAGTCATTTTACTGAAACCTCGCTGTCAGTTAATTTCACTCTAACAAATGACATTTATAATGTTTGATTAATTACTATTCGTATCTAATTTCAAAGATAATTAAACTATAATTATTTTATTTATTGGATTGTTTCCTTAAGACTAGATGAAATGCCGCAGCCCTGTCTAGTGGTCAGAGGAGTCAGTCTGCAATGGGGAGGTCCCGGGTTCGAATCTCGGCTTGGTCATGGATGTACGTTCTCTATCTTGTCCTTCCTTGTGTGCTGTGAGTGGTCTTCTACTCTATAAATGGACCCTTATGGCTGTGAGTACTGTGGAAGTCGAACTTTACACAAAGTTACAGTACAGTTGAAAAAGTGTAGCAGCGCACCCCAAATTTCCAGCCTGGCACAAGACAACAACAGTTACAATTTCATTCAATAAAAGTCGCTTAGAATTTAGTACATATTACAAAGAAACACATTTCAAGAAATTGTTGAAAGATCTCATAATTTTAGTTAATAGACGAAGTAACTGAATTGTTGTTTTAATATATATATATATATATATATATATTTTTTTTTTTTTCTACTACGTCTTTCCTACATCGTTGCGTTAGTGCAGTGGATGCCGTTACCATGAAAATTTTAATGCCTAGTTTCCCAATCAGATGAAGGCACTTGGGCTATGTTTGGTACAAGACTGCACTAGAAATTTCATTAAAAAAAAAGATCACTCAAAGTGCAACTAGTATTCGTAGGATCTTTTACCTCACGCCTAATCATTCGTTAGAGACACTGTCTAGTTTCTAGTTCTTAAACATCCACCGACTGGAGTCAGGTTTAAACCTGCATAAATCAAATACAAAGAAATCATAAACGATTCAGTCTACAAAGCATAATTTACAAGCATTTTATATTCTGTGTTATTACAAATTTACCACGTCTTGACGCAATTTATTTAATAAAATGTGCAATTTTAACCACATGTGAAATTTAGTCAATTTCAGAGGCTGCTCCAATACAATCAAAAATGATGTATGCTTCCGATGCTTTCCATTAATCTTATTTCATTTTAATTTCTACACCAGTTTTTTTTTTAAATATTGAAACACGTTTTTTCTTTTCTTTTTTTCTTTTTTTTTAAAAAAGCCATACAACAGTGTTTACTCACTTTCAGCTGCATTAGCAAATGTTCACTCTCAAACTGTAATTACTAATACTAAAAGAAGTACAAATATCATATTTACTTTGACGTAGTTTCTAAATATAAATACATCCACATAAATAGGTTATGGAACTTAAATTTCATGTTTCTGCTTTTAAAGTGCACCCACTAGTTTGTTTATATAGCTTTTTTTTTATTTATCTAGAATAATATTTAAGTATTTTCTAACTTTACTTTCAAGAGAGATGTTCGGAGACACCAAAGTGAAAGACGAAGAAAATTCTATTTATTTGTCATACCCTTTGGGTATTGCAAAAAACTTCAAAACTTGGCTATAAATATAGGTATGAAGAAAACCTGACTTAATTTCGCAAAAATATATCGGAGTGAGTTAGAATAAATTGTGTTTGCAATTATGTTCTATTGAGACCTGTAGACCTAGACGTATATTTATAACTTATTTTCTTAAATGTCCGGTTTCAACTACGTAAATAATAAGGGAAGTGTGAGTAAGAGTACATAAATTGTATTAACAAATTTATCATTTAAGAAATTAAAAGTATACTTAAATAAAAGGAAAAAAAAGGTCGTTTAAAATTTAAATCATCTTATATGTTCTTTTGGTGATGATTGCATTAGCGGCTACTAAATGTTCACAAATAAATTTGGAACACTAATAAGAGTTTCTATATTTTTTGACATTTCTTTGAATG